>NC_090021.1:67513967-67816997 GCF_037176765.1 Anolis sagrei
CTTTCTCTTTCTTTCTTTTTCATTCAAAACCAGCACATTAGAATTTAAGCAAACCCATGCAAGTGCCATCTATTAACTGACTAAAAGTACATATGATTAAGCAATCAAGCACTTTAACTGAATGACAGCCACAGTGTCGATGTGAAATTGTGTTTTACTTTCATGCAACACTTCCATGGGCTTTTTATGGATCTACGCCTACTTAGGTCCAGCATCTGAATCATCAGGCAATTGGGATCTACACATATAGCACAATCACTTAATATTGAGCATGTTCAGTGGCAAGTGGGTACTCCCATCTCAGTTGTATGCTGCATCTGGTATGTGTTTTCATCCAAACTTTAAAGGAACAACCTAAAGCCAAAAGCTGTTTTAGGACAGAGATGGGAAAATATTTAAATAGTTAAGGCGGGGGGGGGGGGGGGGGAGAGACTATAAACAGGTATTTCTAATATCTCAAAAATCAAAAATCAAAAATCAAAACAGCAAACTGTTCCTTAAGCCCAGTTCTTTGTTTCCTCTAGTGTTTGAATGCTCACACCTTCCAATGTCATGTGGAAAGCAGTTCCAGGAGAGCTAGGAAAGTATATCAGAAAACTACAGTTTTCAAATCCTTGCCTGCCCCGCTCCTTGATGTCTCATGGGGTGAGCAAAGAGGATCGGCGGTCAAGAATAATGGAAGGGTGCAGTTTCCAGATCCTTAGAGGTCCCCCCCCCCCGCCCTACCAGTGTTGCATGGAGAAGAGCCAGAGGGGTGTTCCCACTTTTTGTTGCTGGAGACTTTCTGATCACATGAGATATCTCTGAAAACTGTATAGATTTCAAGGATCACTAGCAGCAGGAAGAAAACTGATTATAAATTATTTGTTGTCCCTTGTGGGAATGAAGCATTTGAAGAACACAATCCTGTTTTGGGGATACAGCTTCTCATCTTGGGCAACCCCTTTAAACTCATTGATAAAAGCTAGAGACAATTCAGGACTTTGCAGAGAAGCCATCCACCAGCAGCAGGAATGTTAGCATTTTGATATTCAGTTTGGAGTGTTGTTGCACCTAGATTAGCCTTTAAGGATTTAAGGACCCTGATTCTGAAAAACCTCATATTTGTTTTAGCAAAAGCTCTTTTATCTATTATTGGAAAACAAAAAGGACAGGAAGGTTTTCTTTTTGCATCTGTAAGTTATCTGCTAGTATTTTATTAATCGTAGCTCATAACATGTTTGCTTTTCTTATTAGTTTTCGCTTTGAGTAAGAGGAATAAAATAAAAATCATTCTTCTTCTATGTTCTTGTCTTTGACAGTTTAATCACAGAAATGCATTTCAGCCCTTTTGACATTTATTTATGGTAATGCAATTGATTTGGATTATGTAACCTTCCAATGAAAACCCAGAGAGCTAATGTTCTTTCAGAATTTATACTTAGTAAATTTAAGTGGATGAATGGGGGACCGATATTGGCACAACACAAACGTTCATACATTATGTCTTGTAGACACTGGTAAAACTCAATCCAATTTTTATTTAAGAAGACAGGATGCAGAGTTCTATTTCTTGTTATAGATGGTCAAAGTTTGGTAATACTTCTAGCTGGTGTACTTTGCTTCAGTTGCAGTGCTGTTTCAGATAAGAAATTCTAATAGAAATGCTGGCCTTTTTTTTAGAAAGAAAGTTAAATCCTAGTAAAAAATAATGTGTAAATATCCAAGATAAAATAAGAACAAGCATGCATGTTTACAAACTTCATCATTTTAAGAAAAACAAACTTCACAAAATCCTGTTTCTTTAAAAAAAAAAAAGGATATTTAGCGAGTCTTTTATTTATGTCCTGATTTTTCTGATAAAGTTAGCAAGGAAAGTCAAAGTCTAATGGTGCTACCAGACAGCACCAAATCACGGGTTTTAGAAGAGGGGCAAAAAAATCCCAGGACCTCAGAGCAAGTCCCTACACAGACCTGCCAGTCACGAGATTTCTTCCCTTGTCATCCTCACTGGCCTTCCTTCTCTGTCTCAGGAGAACCTATGCTTAACCCTTGTAATAAATTGATCTCTTGAAAAAATGATCCTTCTTCTTCTCCCCCCTCCCTTCATTTGAAAAAAAAACCACCAGCAGGAGTGAGGAGGTTAATTGTTTCACTTTCCTTGCCCCCCTTTCCCAAATCCAACTTGCAGTTTATTATCTATTTATTTATTGTGTCAGGAGCAAACCAAAACAGTTGTATTGCATTAAAAAAACAGACAAACAAACAAACAAAACACAAAATTTGCAGACTTAGTATTCTATTAAATGTCCTTTGACCAGTAGCTGGCTGCTTGGAGTGCCTCTGGTGTTGCCGCAAGAAGGTCCTCCATTGTGCATGTGGCAGAGCTCAGGTTGCATTGCAGCAGGTGATCTGTGGTTTGCTCTTCTCCACACTCGCATGTCGTGGATTCCACTTTGTAGCCCCATTTCTTAAGGTTGGCTCTGCATCTCCAGAACCGACCAGAAGTTTATTATTTAATTACACAATTGACAGGCACATTCCTTTCCTCTCTCCTCCTGCTGCAAATGCCTTCTCTCTTTCTCTCCATCTCTCCATATCTCTTTTAGCCCCCCCCCCCCCCCGGGTCTTCTTCAACACAAACAAGCCCTCAGAGCCCGTCTCCCTTCTTGTCATACCTCTTCATTAATCCCCTCCAATTCTGGGGCAAGCAGCAGAATATCATCTGGAGCAGTCTCCACAGGAGGCAGGGAAGGAAAGCACGTGTTCACACATATGAAGCTGTGCTTCTTTTAGCCAGTAACCGGATAAAGGAGGATCTTTCTATTCTGAGGTAGTGATTCCTTCTCCATTTTCAGGTAACATCATTTGGCCACCCAACATTTCGAACTGGGAGCTCCTGGGTTAAGCTCCAGAAGTTACTGTCTGGATGGGCCTAAATTGACTTCCTTTATAATGAAGTATAAACTCTTTTCTCATTTACTGACAAATCTACTCAGCAAAAGGGATTCTGCAGAAATTTAAATTTATGATATTACTTATTCAGTCTAAGAAATAAATGATCATATTTCCAGAACTGAGAAAAGGACATGACTGACTACTAGGATCAAATGTGTAAATCAGTTACATTGTTTTGTTCACCACAGTGTACAAATCCACCAGTGGTTCACAATGTTTATCACAACCCAAGAGAATTTCAGGAGATATCAAAGGAGTCTTTTATTGCTTTTGCTGCAATAGGCCAACATGAAAAATCTCATTTGTCCATTCCTATGTAGCCAGGCATATCTTATTAAGTGACTTTTTTTTTTAAAAAAAGTGGAGTTCTAGACACTATTCAAAGATACCTTCACAGATTCTGTATAGGTTAAGAATATGACTCATTTCTCTATGAATTTAGCTCAATGTTAAAGAGTTTGATATCATTTTTAGTTATGAAGATGTTTTAATTGTCCATTAAATAGAAATGTCCCATATAGGATATTTCCTTGCAGAGCAGTACTTATGCATTACTTATCTGACAATATTTAAGATTGGTGTATGGGGTTATAAAAGATTGATCCACATGTGCAATTTGCTTTTATCACAGCTTAAAACTTATTCATATTCTTTTCCTTATATGGTTCAAGTGACAAATGTGCACAATGAACTAATGTGAACATATTTTGAAACCCTGGGAATACCTCACTCCAAAATCAAATGCAGGTTACCGTTTACATCATAATACACATCATAACATTTTCTTAAGGTGGGCTTTTCATATATATGAAACTAAATATTTCTTTCCCATTCAGAACTGTTACGCTGTTGGTTCAAATGTGACTTCATGCTAGGGATGGAAAAATATTTAAAATATTTGAGAGATAGCTGAAAAGCATGCTCCTCGAGTGTAAGAAACCCCTGACTATAATAATCCTGGAATGATAAGAATATTTGCAGTTTAGCCCTAATTTTGAATAGTAAATGTTTCCATTTTCTCAGCACATGTAGCTATTGCGTAGAATAAGTCCCAATGTGTAAATAACTTTTAAAAGTGCTGTTTTCAAATATTATCTCACTTTGTGAAGAAAATTGAATTAATCAAGAAACAAATGGTGACAAATTACATTCCCTACTGCATGTGCACACATTAAAAAGTTATTTCAGTATACATGATCACCCATTTGCATGAATTCCAGGGAGGATGCAAATAAGTGAGAACAAATTGAGCATATACAATTTCAAAAATGTTTGGAATTTCTCCATATAACATCGGAAGACAGAGCAGAACCAATTGACCATGTGGCTGTGACAGCAGCCAACACATGGAACAAAACAGAACTGGAAGAAAGGCATCACTGCTTTTATGTTGGTTCAGCAAATTCAGCTGCAGAAAATCTTAGGTATCAGAACATTTGTATATAAGTTTTCTTAGAAGCACCTTTCTATGCAGACACTAAAATCTAATATGAAACCAGCTTGATGTCAGGATGTGTACAATACAACCCCATATGCACATTGCAACATGCATCCAGCATGTTAAAAGAATTCATCAAAAATTCCAGATCAAGCCATAAAGTCCACTGAAGCTGATCAGTGTATCTTCTATGCCAAGCAGGAGTCCAAGAACAAACTGTGGAGCGTTTGTGAGGTTAGAGCTAATGCTGAAGCATTCAGAAAAAGAAACCAGATACAAAGCTCAGCCAGAAGATAAATAAACACCCCACACACACACACCCCACCCACCCCCGAGAAAATCACAGCATTTCCTTGGCTCACTTTCCCTTTCTTGCTTTGCCTTCTTCAGTCCAGCACTTATTCCCATGGTCAGCCTGTGCACCTTGCCAGATATATAGGGAAAATATATTCCTTGGGTCAAATTGGTCCACAATCAGTGAATCTTTGTGGCCACAATCCCAGCTTGAAACTGGTTTGTGGGATCTCTGTATAATCATTCTGAAGTGAACCAGTTCTTTTTAATCCGCATCCTGACTCAGATGCAATGATTGTGTAAAAGGGGTATTTTAGAATGTGTGATTATTATTTTAAAAGATTATACTACTTCAGAATTAGAAGGGGTGCTTTCACCTTTTCACTCAGCAATCACAGTGAGTTTCATTCTGGTTGCACAGCCTTCACTCTGTCAGAGGCTACAACTTCCTTGCCTCAATTTACTTTTTCTGCTGCATAACATTGCTTGTTTTTCCTTCTCCATGAAAATGTGTCGATTCCTGATAGCCTCTAAAAACTTTTCCCCCGTGCCTCTGGCTTTCCCTCACTTTTCCAACCATCCCAAATTGCCATGATCTTGAACCCTTCACCACTTTCTATAGCATGTATTTTGGGGGATATTTTTCATACTTTTTAATCAAGTACAAAATAAAGATACAGGGTGAGGCAGCATAGCTTCCTTTTTTCAAAACTTAATAAAATCCATTGTATGAATCAGAAAGTTTTTATATATATAATGTAGGCGCATACCTAAAGTTTTGTTTTACATAATTTTGAAGATCAAATTAGGTGACATCCCCCATTCTCCATACACTGAGTAAACCAATTTCTGGCATTTGTCATTACTCTTGCCAGCATAGCAGGCGTTATGTTGGCAATTTCTTCCTGGATGTTGGTCTTCAAATCTTGTAGGGTCCTTGGACAGTTCACATAAACAAGAGATTTCAAAAAACCCATAGGAAAAAAAATCACAAGGGGCCAAATCTGGAGAGCGGGCCGGCCACTCCAAATCCACTTGAAAAGTAGGCCTCAATGGCCAAAGCACACTCCTCACTGTTCCAACGCATGATGGCGACTGAACTGTGTCAGGACAAAACTTTATACTCCCGTCTCTTGAATGAGACCACTAGCCCTCTGCTATGTCTTCAACTGATTGAATGATGCACATTTTAAAAAAGTAAGTTATGCTGCCTCACCCTGTATAAGCTGTTTTGTTTTGTTTTGTTTTTGAAAAAGCTGTGCAGCTTTCTGTACATACTGAAAATATTATGAGAGTAGGTTCTTAATGCAAAGTCATATTGCTTCTCAAACAGTTGTGCAGGTCTCAAAAAGCATAGTTTTTATTGTCTCTGAAGTTTACCTTTCCAAGGTTTCTCAAGAGGTCGGGAACTTCAAATTCCACCACAGTCAAGAAGCTTCAATTTACATGTGATCCCTAATATATGTAAGCACTGCATGCTTATATATATGTATTTGCAGGGCAATATTTACAAGATTTCTGACAATTGCAAGCACCTCACATTAATTTGATAGGTTAGGAAGGAACTGGAATATTGTCAAAAAGTGGAAATGGTTGGAATTCAAAACCCAGTTTTGTGTGGGTATTTGTGTATGTAGGTATGCATAAATCTAGTCTATGTGGTTGTAGAAGAGCAGGGGAATCCTGTGTTCGTTATGCTTTCTTCTGATAACATAATTAGCCTTTGGTTTATGCAGAGTGATGCACATACATCGCGGATGGAAATAATGTGGAATTACAGATTTTGTTGTGCTTCAGAGCCCCGCTTGCCTCGGGAATTCTGGAACCTGCAGTCCAACAACTTCTGGTGGAGTGCAGTATTCTCAACCCTGGTATACATAATTTTACCATGTACTTTTTGTTCCCACAATATTTTATGTATGTGTCATCTAGAAAGTAGAAGAGAAGCTTTTCTGCTTCATTTTCCTGTTTCATACTCAGTATGCAGCTCTATATCCATTCACTTCAGTAGGGAGATCTATAAATTTCTGTCTGTTCTATTACTAAATCCAGATGTGCCGGCTACTTCCTGGAGGCATTCACACATGCACTTAACAGTCTTTATTTAAATGTCCGTTGAGCTCATTTGTTTGATTAATTTTGAAAGAACCTGGTCAGTCTGTCCCATTACATTAATACTACTGACTTTCAACAGATGTTTTAAGTAGGAAATGTTGCTGAGGGAACTATTGCCGAAATTTCAGTCGTCTCATAAAAGCTGGATTGTAGTTACAATAGTTCTAATAGCATGGAGGCTTTGTTATATGCGCAGTTGTGCCTGATTTATTCCCTGATCTGCCTTTCCTGTGAATGCGTCATATAAAGCTTTGGTACACTGAAGATATTGCAGAGTTACACAACCCAATCCCATGTTACTGAAGATATAACATTCAATTAATCATCCTGGAGTCTCTTTACCATTTGCTTTACCTGAGGGGAGCCCATAAGAGTTCAATTCAGCCAGTGGCCCAGTGCCTAGTCACTATGAATCATCTTAGTGTGGTTGATATGCTACGTGAATACATAAAATGTTGGAAATTAGCTACATGGTTTGGCTTTATTACTGAGAAAGTGTCTACACCATGACCATCAACAGTAACCATTAGAGAAACACACCATTCAGCTTCATCATGGTTACTTTGTCCATTCAACAATGGTGGTAGAAGAGAAACTGTACTCAAACTGCACCAAGGCATTTCTGTCAGAATCACACAATCAGTCTCTTTCCCATGGAGAGTTGGGGGGACTTGGCTCTGTTCCACAATGTCTTATCATCATCATCATCATCATCATCATCATCATCATCATCATCATCCCAGACACTGTGCATGTATACTGTGTTGTTATGTATTTGTTATTGTTGTTGTTGTTACAGCAACAAAACTTTATTACAGTCACTGACCAGTACAAAGTGGGACACAAGCACCTGGGAGGGGAAGCACAGCTCCCCAATGAAACAATTATTTAAAAAACAGATTAGAAAGCAGTTTAAAATTGCAGTTTAAAACATAGGGTATTGTAACAATGGAACCGAGATTGATAGGAGGGGTCATAACACTGGGGAGGGGGCACTAAATGGGAGGAGAGGGGCACATTGTGAGTCTAGTAGCATTTCTGCTGTAACATGTTGCTCTAAGTACATGCCCAACAGTCCCCGGTAGAGCAGTGGGTTAAACCCTTGTGCCTGCTAAACCAGTCAACTGAAGGATTGTTGGTTCGAATCCGGGGAGCAGAGTAAGCTTCCATCTGTCGAGCTGTAGTTTCCCATGTGGGGACATGAGGGAAGTCTCCCACAGGATGGTAAAAGATCAAACATCTGGGCATCCCCTGGGCAACATCCTTTAAGATAGCAATTCTCTCACATCTGAAGCGATTTGCAGTTTTTCAAGTTGCTCCTGACATGAAAAATATTATTATTATTATTAGTAGTAGTAGTAGTAGTAGTAGTATTACTAGTATTACTAGTATTATTATTATTTCTTATCTACCTCTCCTCGTGGCTCAAAGAGGTTTACAACATTTACAACACATATTAAAACATATTTCTACAAAATACACAGAACAATGATAAAAAAAATATGTATTCCTTGTTGCTGTGGTAAATAGTACCTGCAGGACTACATCTACACATTACTTACTTTCTTCCTAGAACAAGCTTCATCCAGCAAGCAATGGGTTAGTCAGAAAACATCCTGATTGAAAAGGGCAGCTGGGAGGGCTTTACAAAGGTAGTAAAAGCATTTTACTGTACTTTTGTTTTGCAGGATACCTAGTCATAAAAAATAATTAGATAGTGCTGAAAAACCTGAAAGTGCTGCAGTGACTTCGTAGGACCGGTAGCCTAGTTCTGATTCAATCTAAGGCAGTCTCTTGAATTTATGGTTTTGATTTTCAGTGTGTGCTCAGGTGCCAGATGGAATGTTATTATTTTTATTTTGAAATTGACTTTTCCAGAGAGTATTAATATTTGATTGTGATTAAGCATTCTGCAGTTCTCCTCACTGTTTGTGAAGATCATGTGTGAAGAGCTACATTTAAAATAAATTTGGTTTTTTGGGGGGAGGGAGGGGGAAATTTTATTCTAGGTACATAAAAATAGTTGAGGATAGTCCTTGGTTGGTGTTGTGGTTGATTTTTAATGCAGACATCATTTCCTTTTTTTCAGGATTCATTAAGTGGCCATGGTGTCATAAAATCTGTTGAGTGTTATCTTTGTTTCGCAATGTACATGGAAGAAGAATTGTTGTTTAAGAAGATATTGAATGCACTGTTTGGTACAGTAATTGCATGATTTTGAGTAAGATTATTTCATTTCTCTGTATGGCAAAGATCCCCTTGTACAAGCAAGTATTTGCTTCTTGGATTTTATTCAGTGTCATATTTATGTACTCTGTGTTTCCATTATATCTTGCAGTTTTATTGTACTTTATTGCTTCTGACTGCTGTTAGGTGCTTCAAGTTGTGTATTCATGTTGGGAGGGCTAGATTTGTGTTTTTCAATAAAGCAACTAATCATGGGGCATTTTTGCACAATAAATGAGAAACCAACGTTATGTGGAGTGTTGTCAAAAGCTTCCATAGCTGGAATCACTGTTTTGCTGTGAGTTTTACGGACGGTATGGTCATGTTCCAGAGGCATTCTCTCCTGATGGCAGGCATTCTCAAAGGTTGAGGGGTTTGTTGGAAACTAAGTGAGGTTTATATATCTGTGGAATGTCCAGGGTGGAGGAAAGAACTCTTGTCTGCTAGAGGTATGTGTTAATGTTGCAATTTGCCACCTTGATTAGTATTTCATAGCCTGCAGTTTCAAATGAGGAGTTCTTTTGTATACAGGAAGGAGGCAGTGTGCTGAGATGCTGCCCCATTGCAGCCACCATAAGCAAACCATGGGTCTTTCAGTTGTGGTTCACTTGTGGTGGTTTTCATATTACCTTATTTCTCATGTGGTATGACAGAGGAATAACTTATTGTTTAAGTTCATTTACCTAGTTTCTTGGAGCCAAAATAAGGTGTTGGAGATAAACCAGATTGCTGTATTTGGATCTCAAGCTTTCTTCCATCACTCCTAAATATAGTGGAAGCAGTTGGTCTCATAAGTAAGCATGTTACCTTTACTTACCCAGTCATGAATTTATCAAATTCTAGTTTGTTATCTTCTGAGCACATGGCCTATCCATTTGTGGAATTCTTTTCCACTCAGCTTAAAGTCAGCGTATGAATTTATTGAACAACTGGAAGTGCATATAGGTTTCATTCAGTTTGATCTCCATCTTGTTTCAAGGTGTTTATGGTGTACCACCGGTGTATATGTAACATTAGAATTTGCTATGTAAAGTGTGAGGTGCCATTGTAGGTGAACAGAACTTGTAATGCCCTCTCAACTGAGCATGATGAGCAGAATTGCCAGCTATAAATGGTAGAGATGCAATATAAAGACACAAATGTGCTTTCTGCTACATATAGACTGGTTTTGAGGTTGCATTGTGCATTCAGTTGTTATAGATAAAACTGCTGTCATTCAAGATTCATCATACAGTATGTCAAGCATGTCAAGTTCCATTTGCTTTATCCATTGTGGTATTTAACCCAGTTATTATGTTCTTTGTACAGTTGTTTCTTAAGATCTCCACATCTTTTTCATAGTCTTCTCTTTGATTCTGTTTTGTCCTTCTGTGCACTTGTTGAACTTGATATATATTATAATATCTTAACAGAACTTGCTGTCTGACCTCCTGATTTTGCTACATTCTGTTGTTACATTTGAACATGTCTTACTGTTTTCATAATCCTTTCACCAGTCATCTGTTATGTAGTGGCCTTTGGGCTCATACATGTATCCATCTTTGCATAATTTGAGCCATGCTGTGCCAAGCTTTGTATGGGTGAAACCTTTTCACACTGCATCTATTAAGAACCGCATAAACTCAAGCTGTTGATGTGTTCAGGCTGCCAAAGGGAATAAAGGTATTTGCTGCAATACAGTAAAACTGAGAGGTTATTGTGTCTAAGCCAGAGTCCTTTTTTCATTAAATCAAACAAAAAAAAAGATGTTTGATTCTAATTCACAAATACTTGCCCTCATAGAAACCTTTACCTAGATCCCAGTTGTTAATTATTATGTTTTGTACTGGAGCTTTATTATATGAGTCTCCTAAAGCAGGTTCTGCCATGGTAAACCCATCCTGTCTTAGGCAAGGGCATGCATGTCTAGCCCTTCTTCGTATCGCACAAAACGTTTTGAATGAGCATGGAGAAAGCTCAAAGTGCATTGAATTTACTTTCTACATAAGGATCAACCAGATGTCTTATTAAAAGACAGCACACAATTGTTGTTACCCATCATTTCTCATGGGTGCCCTTCAATGCCACAGAATGCTTCTGCATTGTAGAATTAATGCGGTTTGACTGCTATGACTCAATACTGTGATATCCTGGTGATTGTGGTTTAGTCTCCTCTTCCAAAGTGTGCAGGCACATCACAAAGCTACAAATCCCAGGATTCTATTGCATATTTGTGGAAAGTGTTCTGCCCCTATGCTATCTGAACTACTTGAAAGATGATCTGGCTGTGCAGGGAACAGATTGGAGACTATATGGTTGAATCAAACAAGAATTTATTAACTGACAAGAATTTTAGACTTTCTCTCTTCCTGAGTCTCACTGCAAAGTCTTTATTAGAAGAGGTAAAGTCTTTGAAAGACAGACACCGTTCTGGTCAAACGGAGGCTCTTGAATCTTTATTTCTTCTTATTGTCTCTTTCTTGTATGGTGTTCAACTGTCTCTAAGATGGTCTCAATATTTACCTCTGACTGGACTTGAATATGGCTTATACAGCTCTGATTGGACATGCTATTTTGTAGACCTTCTGGCCTCTTCACCCTCCAGTAATGAAAAGGCTGATTCTTCTAAGAACCAGAAGTGCCTTGCCTGAGGCACTGCCCCTCAGAGGATTCTTAAGGGGGAAGGGCGCCGGAGGCTTAAAATGCAAAGAGGCTATCTAGACTGACGCCCAAGAAACTGTTCATAAAATATTAATCTCTCTAACTAAAAGGGGCTTAACTAGGGGTAAATAGTGAGGGTCTTCATGGGGCACAACAGAAAGCAACTGCGTGTTATATTTCAATATAATTCATAAGCTTCTGTGGCCCATCCAACCATGTTCTTGTGCTTGCTGCATAATGTTGTATGATCTCTATTTTGTCCATTCAGTACCAAATACAAAACTGGAGTGTATATGCATATCTGTGCAATTACCATGATCATTAATGCTTCCGATACGTAGTAATAAGTGCATCCTAATGCAGCCATGTATTTGCACCCTCAATCACAACTTTTAGCCATCCAGTTTCAACTCACTGAGTACAGCTATAAAGTATAACGATATAATTTCCCTTCTGGGAGCACATCTGTCACTGTACCCCACTCAGAGCCAAAAAGACGTGTTAAGTGGCACATAAATTTGTTGGTGATGACTGGCTTTGCTAATGGGCTTGGTTCCATTGGCTAAACACCTCATGTCATTAGAGAATAAGAGTGCTTCCATAACCTAAAGAGTCTTGAATCAATTCCAGGTAACGTCTAAAATACAAAACCATCTATCATATTGCTAATGATATGTATCGAATTTAATAAATTCCTTTTACAGCTATCTATGATATAGCATTCTCCTGCTTCCCTATACAAAATAAGAATTAATGCACTTTCTCTGTCCAATTTATAGAAGTAAGTAGTATACAAAACACTCTCATAAAAAGAGAACCCTCATTTTTGTGTTGGCTACAAAATTACTGAATAAAGGAGACAATTTTTCTTACTCTGTTCTGATTTTCTTTACAACCCTCTTGTTTTTCTCAGTTTCTTCCATTCTCTTGCAGTGTTCTTCCTACCATCCTGTTAAATATCTGCTGCTTTTCCAAGAATATGTGATTTCAGTAACCTTTCATTTCTAGCTATTACTCTTTCAAAAACACAGGATACCCAATTAATTTCTTTTCAGATTAATAGTAATGTGATTTCATGAGAGCAAACAGATCCATTGAAAGAAATCCAGTGGTTTGTATACAATATCCAAAGAGATAATATAAACTCTAATTAAGTATATAAAGAGGAAAGGGGAAATCTTTCTGAAACCCTTTTACTGTTTTAGTTCATCATAACTTTAAATAGTTACATCCTACTTCTTTCATGCTTCTGTAGAAGCAGGCATTATTCTACAAAAGCATATGCTGAAATAAACTGGCTCGGCTCAAAGGTAAAGATAACAAGAGTCCCTGTGCCTTCCCTCTCCTTCTACACAATATGTGCATATTTGTTGCATTTGTTTACTCAGTCTCCGTTACCTATATCTTTTAACTTAAAAAGCCTTCATTAATCCAGTGAAACAGGCACCATGGAGGTAATCTTTTTTATCTTACTGCATCAATGTTACTTAAGAAATTTGAACACCACTCTCTAAAATATTAATATTTCCTCAGCTCAGTAAAAATATGGTAATGTCACAGTGCTCCATAACCCACCAAATTGTAGTAATGTTATGAAATGCAAATAAAGCTCTTTTATCATCCTCATTCTGATCTCTGACCCTGGCTCTTTCTACCTTACTGGCACTTTCATTGCTTACTAGCACTTTGTGTCAAGACTTCCACCTCTTCCAGATCAAGTTGTACATTTTTACACATGAATGCTTGGAATAACAAATGGATTATTGTGACTATCTGGATGTTAAGAATATAATGGATACTTTTATATGTTTTTGTCCAGAAAAGACATTTCAACACTTTAAAAAATTAACAACCATTAAGGAAAGGGTTAATCTCCAAGTGACTACACATTTCAAGATATTTTTCACATTTTGTGAATAATGTTTTTGTGCAATCAATTGATATGAAAAATCACTTGGAAATGGTAAAGTGCGACTCCCATCTTTCTATCACTAACAGTCTCTCAGGAATACTTTCGCTGACTGTTGGGTATGGTATAGGGAGGAAAATAATAAAGGAGGCCGGAAAAGTATTATTGCCTGCATTCTGATACATGCGAGGTATCGCTGGCGTAAGGTAATAAGATGCCAGCAAGCACAGCTGCATTGATGGAGAGGCTGCCGAGCTGGCAGGAAGCTCTGCTGTTGTGCTGGTGCCCAAGCTCTGGTGCCGGAACCTTGGCATATCTTTGCCAAATTGACTATTATCAAGGCAGGCTGTTGCTCTGTTTACTGTGTATCATATGAAATGCCTCCAAAAACCAATGCCATTTTAATATTTCTTTAAAACTGCTGGAATCATTTTTAATGAAACTCATTCTGATCAATAGTTTGTAGTTCTTTTTCTATTATTAATGTTGACTGTAGATCATTCCCTTGATAATGGAATTTGTATCTTTCTGCTGCTGTCCTTCAAACCAAGTTACTGTAACCAAAATTACTTCAAACCAAATTACTGTATCACTGCAATTCTTCCTAGCTGCCCACTACTGGTGGTGAAAAACAAATCAATTCAGGAAAAATATTAATATTCGAATGTTCCTTTGAGCAGGTTAACCTGAGATATTACTTCCCCATTTAAATCTTATAATTCTGAAAAGCCTAACAATGTTCCTGAACTGACATTGTCTTTTTTGCTGTTGTTAAAATTGAGCATTAAGGCACAATAAAGCACAGTGCTATTTTGATAGAAACAAAGGTACTAATGTCTGCTGGCTGCTAGTCTCCACTGCTGGTAATGATGTTCTGGCCTCTACACAGAAAAGCCCAAGGCTAAACTGAAAAATCTAGATAGAGGCAGGATGCTATTTCTTTCTGCCTGGTAACAAAGTTTTGGGTTTGTTCTTCATTTTCTGGAGGCTTTTTGTGCCTCCAGAGAACTTTGCTGAAGCAATGGGGGAAGAACACACTCTTCAACACTCTACAGATGAAAATGGTAACATGAATGTAGTCAAGCAGCATCAGAAAATGGTCAAGATGGCAAGTTATTAATGAGGAAGAACACATAAGCTAGAAAAGGCTGCTGCAGTTTGCTTTTCCCAGAGTCTGCTGGGAAGGGCAAAGATGCTTTCCCTTTCTCTCTTCTCTTCTCTGCTGAATTAACTGAGTTTATTTATTTATTTGCTGTATTCATACCCTGCCTTTCTCACCCCATTGGGGGACTCAAGACAGTTTACAACTCCGTCTTACAGCTACTGCTTTGGCATTTTGACCTCAATGTGCATCTCCTGAGGACAAAGGGGAAATTGGGAGAGAGAGAGATAAATGGAACATTTTAAAAGCATATTAAAATGGCATGATAGAAGATGACTTAGAATTGTTTCTGCTGAGATGATGATGATAATAATAATAATAATAATAACAACAACAACAACTTTATTTTTGTACCCTGCCTCCATTTCCCCAAAGGGACTCAGGGTGGTTTACATGGGGACAAGCCCAAACAAACATAGTTAAAATAGCACATTAACATTCATAAAAACAGCAACAAGCAAAGTAAAACAACAATGGTATACCACAATATAAAACAACCATCAAACAATGTATTGTCGAAGGCTTTCATGGCCGGAATCACTGGGTTGTTGTAGGTTTTTTCAGGCTATATGGCCATGGTCTAGAATGCCTCTAGACCATGACGATATAGCCCAAAAAAACCTACAACAACCCAACCATCAAACAGACAACCAGTAACCTGAGATGACAATGTAGTACTGGGAATGGGCGAGGGGCCAATACAATCAGTTGTGAGGAAGGGTTGATAGATAAAGTGCAAGTGCCAGATGACAAAAATTGAGGGTAATGGGCAATATAAGGTCAAACACTACATCTCTAAGCAGGAGGCAGTAGTAAAGTGCAGAGACTGAAAATTGGGTTATAACCGGGAGCCAAATAAATTATGAGGAAACCGTCTAATCAAATCCACAGTCAGAGATGGGAACAGTCAGAGGGAATGGAATGATAGATTCTGGCTATGCCATCTTCCTAGAATATATGGGGAATTGCTATAGCAGGAAATCAAGAAGAATTTGTTTTCCAGTAGCATTACATAGAGGAATAATGTTGCAGCACAAACAAGAATATGATAGAAATTGCAGTAAACATTACAGCTATTGATTTGGTGGTAGTATTGGCAAGTGATGTTTTCTGGACAACATTTGCCTTGTATTCTCTCTCTCTTTCCCGAACCCCTCAGTCACAGTATTTGTTTTTATCATATTATGGTGCTAGGTAATAGCAATATAATTTGTTTGGTTTTGGAGGCATTCAACAAATGAATTATATAATTCTTATTTCTACACCTGCATTTTGGAATTGACCAACTTATTCGACAGTGAATTATGTCTAGGAAAGATATTTACCTATTTATCTCTTAATTCTTGAATATTTACATATACAGGCAGTCCCTGAGTTACAAATATCCAACTTACAAATGACTCATAGTTAAGAATAGGGGTGTGAGTGGAACTATTTAGGGAATTTATAGGGATAGGAATTTTAAGCTGTAGATATCATAATGAGCAGGAATGGAAGTCCATGGTGGTGAGTGCACAGGTGGGGGGATCAAGGGAGTGTGTGGTCTACTATGTATGTCACTGGTTTGTATGTCACATACTTTGTTAGAGTATATCACTGTTTTTATTTTGTGTTTAAATAATAATAGTATAGAAAAGAAAAAAGAATGGGGGTGTGACAAAAGGAAGTGAAAGAAATCTACCCCTAGGAAGGGAAATTTGTTAAGGTATATAGAAAAATGGGTAAGATTTTGTGAGGATCACCACTAAAATTATCACAGATGTATGTGTGTAAAGAAAGAAAAAATCCACATACAGATGCATTTCATGTGCCGATAAAGGCAAGTGATTTCTCTTATTACAATCAGTCAGGTATAACAATAGAAGTTACAGCATACCATTTGGAGTTCTTTGCAAACTATTGCTGTGGGTGCTGAGTTCTCTTTTTTTCCTGCAGACTGTAGGTATTGTGCACTCTGGGAAGGACCACTTGTTTTGCATGCAAGTTCACAAAGCTGAAAATTTTACATACTGAAGAGCTGTATTTTCTGCTATGTTTGAAGAAGACTGTTTTATTTTATTTCCTGGAACTCTGCTGGAAAGAGTAAAGCATTTTCATTTGTGCAAGCCTACTGTGACCCTAGTGTTATTTTGTTTTCAAGGGAACTGCAGCTGGTCTTTAAGTTTAGTGCTTTGGGGGGCAATTTTTTTTTCCTGACACAAAATACAACAAAATTCACTCCTGAAAGAGTTATCATGGGAATAAAGTGTCTCTTTTGAAGCTTTCTTACCAATCCTTGTTTCTACAACAAGCCAAATTTTCCAAAATCCAATTTTCACAGTGACAGAAAGTGAAATGAAATCTTCTGAACAGGGTACAGCAAAACAAACACCATGGTGGTGTTAACCATTCCCTATGCTATCCAAAGTTCTCATGTATGTGTGTGTGTATTGTTGAGTTATGCTTTTAAAATGTACCTATTGTGACTTAAGTACAAATTCAACTTGAGAACAAACCTACAGAACCTGTCTTGTCCATAACTTGGGAACTGCCAATACATGCTGTTGCAGTTATGTCTTCTGCGGAGAAGAAAGCATGCATTTTGTAATTGAAGCCAAATGCAAAACAGGGGGAAATTATACAAAATCTTAAGAAAGCACACAATAAACACAGTCCTTCGACTGCCAACAAATACTTTTTTATTTGTTTTACATTTTATTTAAGATAGAAAGACTTTCTAGACATTTTTAACATAAATTCCAGGATTGTGAATTTAATCTGACTCCATGAAATCCCTCTTGTGATGATGTGTATTTTTATTCTTATAGTCATGTATTGTTATACAATAGTTAGTAATGGTAAGTATGTAGAATTGTATTTTATTAGGGATGGTAACTGGCTTGGCTTGCCTTGAGCTGAGTTGTCATAGCAATGGGGGCGGACCCAACTGCCAACTGCCACTTGGCAGCGCAGCTTTTTGAAAGTTGTGAGTCTGTAGCCGGAGAATTACAGAAGAGGACTGATCTGTGAATCAGTAGTCTGTAGCCTGAGAGTTACAGAAGAGGACTGATCTGTGAATCAGTAGTCTGTAGCCGGAGAGTTACAGGAGAGGATTCTCCAGTGAGAGGATCAAGGAACTGATCTGTAGTTGTGAACTACAGAGGTAGTTGATCCTGTGTGGAAGTAGAAATCCAACAGGAATCCTGTAGTGATAGAACCACAGGGAGGACGGATTCTTTGATTAAAAATCAAGAATTAGCTTGGAGCCAATACAGTTGAATAAGTCAAGTGGCTTATTTGTATTACCAGAACGGTTGTTAAAGAAAGAAACATCTGCCTAAAGAAACCTTTTGAAATCTGTTTAGTGCCTAGAGTCATTCAAGAACCTCTATAAATGTAACCAGCTAAGTTTGTGCCTCTAGAGTGAAGTAACATTGAATCTATTCTACTCCTGTTATATTCCAATAAACTTGTTACTGTTTTTTCTCAAGCCTTGCCTCTGATACAATTTCTTCTAAGTCAAACAGCCCTGTACAAGAAGAAGAAGGACCAAATTAGGGTTATTAAACGTAAGCTACGCTATCAAATAAGTAAATCCCCCTTAATTAGTGGTTCCTTGGCATCCAGCTCCTAAGTTGATATTGATAATTACATGGCTTCCTCACACCTCTTATCTACCCGCTTCCTTTCTTGGTCACACAGTGATGTTTTTGAAGCAACAGCCATATGCCAAGTCAGGGTAAACTGCTTCAGTTTTATGGGTCAAGATGGAAAATACTAGCACGTGATATTGGACTGTATCTTCCTTGTTTTCCTAATACAAACCAAACATTTCTATTGCCTATCTAGGTATAAATATGTATAGCTTCGTTAGTATTACATAGCTTCGTTGTATTACATTACATGGCCTATATCAAGATATCTCAGGGTTTACCAATAATATTAAATCAAGCTAAACAGTTTAAAAAGCATATATAAGACATATAAAACAGCGAAGTGAGTTATAAGGGTGAGTTGCCCAGGGTCACCCAGTTGATTTCAATGTCCAAGTGAGGATTAGAGTCCAATACACCATCATACCACATATGCAAGAACTCTTCCATTTATTGTCTGGTGGAGTATTGTTTTCATCTAGATTGTTTCCATGTGCAATTAAGTTGACTTCAGTGTTTGGTGATCCTATAAATGAGAAGTCTCCAAGAAATATTATTAACTGCACTTTCCAGTTAATAGAGTCAAACCATCTATAATATTGTCTTGTATTCCTCTTTCCTACTGTTGCATTAAACCTTTGCCAGCATGATTGTATTTTCTAGTCAAGTCATGTTTTCATACTATATGCCCAAAGTATATAGTATATATACTATAACTTCTATATAGCTTCTGCTCAGTCAGTTTGGCTTCTAGTGAGAGTTCTGTCTTGATTTGCTGCAGGGCCTTTCCTTTTGGTGGTCCAAGGGTATCTATTTTTATTGTCAGCTTCCTTCATTATCATATCTGTACTTAGAAATAAAAAATACCATGCTGGGGATTATGCTGTCTTCAGTGTTCAAAGATATACCTTTGCATTTGAGAATCTTATCTAGCTCCTACTCTGCAAAGTGTTTGTCTTCTCCTGATTTCTTTACCAATTTCTTGACTCTTATGCCTCATCATCTCTCCTGCATAACCAACAATTGTCCTTAAAACTATTTTAGGTTTTAGTCCCTTGGATTTCTTGACCAGAAATTATTGCTGATGATTGAATGAGGTATAGGAAATGTTTTTAACAATTTCATTATCTTTATCATTAACTTCTAAGTTATGTAAAGCTTCTATGGTCATGATTTTTGAGTTTATAATGTTCAGCTATAAACCTGTTTGTGCACTTCCTTAAATAACTTTTGACAGTAGTTCTTCTAAGGGCCCTTCCACACAGCCATATAACCCAGAATATCAAGGCAGATAATCCACAATATCTGCTTTGAACTGGGTTATCTGAGTCCACACTGCCATGTAATTGAGTTCAATGTGAATTTTATACATCTGTGTGAAAGGTGCCTAAATCTTTACTATTTCATCTGCGTAATGCGGTGCTATTTGCACATTTTAAAATGCTGACCAATATTATACCTCAAGTTTGCACACATACTTCCACAACTATTTTGTCTAATGATGTGAAATCATCAAAAAGAAGAATGGAATGAGATTCCTAAGCTTGTTCAAGAGACTGTTCTGTGTGTAGTTACAGACACTTAGATCCTAGCAAATGGGCTTACTCTTTTATGATTAAGTGGGCTCCAACCTGTCCTTTGGTCAACCCTCACTCAGTGATGCACACAGTGATATATGATGTGTTTTCCACATGAATCCAGTTCTCTTGTTTCACATGGATGCTGGTATCACCTATAAATCAAAGTATGGAATTTCAACGTGCTTACAGTCATTTGTCAAAGTAGAGATTTGAAATATCTTTAATTACAGTTATGAAGGTACGTTGTGAATGCTGTTTTAATCATGTGGATAGCTCTGAGGATTACAATTAGATTTATGCATTTGCATAATAAAGGTAATGTTGTGAAAGAAAGCAGTTTGAGTGTGTGAGAGATAATTGCATTTGTGTAAGTTGCCTTGGGGCAACCTTTATCAGATTGAGCTCAGCACCAGATATTACGCTGCTGAAACAGTTTGCATTTTTATATAGCTGTGCAATAGAATTTAGATTTTATGCACAATTAGGCATGTATTGACATATAGTTTGTATGTAGGGTTAGACAATAAAACACAGTGTGACTCTCCACAGCAGTTTTGCATCGAGTGAGGGAGGGAAAAGAACAGGAGAAATTCAGGCTCATGAGATCAGACTTCTAGAGCAGAACTTTCTTGGGAAATTGCAGGTGTAAATTGGTTGCAATCCGGTTGCTTCCTGAATCATAATGGTGCACAACCTTTTTGTTCCTTGTACTCTTCTGCTAAAAGATGTTTGGTAGCTTTAGCACATGTGCTGCCTTTTAAGGAAGTCAATGAGAATTTAAACAATTTTTGACTGAGTTTTCTGCTCATTCCTAATATTCTCCCTCCCTACCATTCCCTATAGTCTTGGGTTCCATGTTGAATAGTTTAATTGTAAAAAAATTTGATACATACATGCACTGGTTTAATGATGAGAATAAGAAGAAAGATGTTTATCATTTTATCATTTGATATATAACTTCAGAGCAGTAGTGGATGGCACACATTCTCCCTCCCTTCCTTGAATGTTGCTAAAAATGATTCCAATCAGCTTTTCTCCTCCTCCGGCCATTTGAGGTAGAGAAGAGTTCTTTTTTTCCAACAAGTAAAAAAAAACTAAACTTGGGTGCCCTTGGACCTCAAATGAAGCCTTGGACATCTACACCTCTGGACTCTATTTGTAGCTTATCAAGGGGTATAACAACAACAACCTAATTGAGACATTCTCTGTTGCTTACATGGCTTTTTAGGATGGTCGTGCAAAATAACAGTGGGGCTGGGCAAATTGAGCAAAATGTATGCTTCTTATCACCTTGCTGGTTTGTTGTGGAATAGGGAGGGAAATGTTGGAATACATTCTAGGATTTTAATTGCAGCAAGGACAGTGTCTGTCATGCACCATCACATGAAACATAGCAGGCCCCACCCACATTCTTCCCAAAGTGGGGGGATGTGTAGTTTAGGTAGTTCCGATGAAACTTCCCACACTTTTCCTCCAGTCTTCCAATGTGATGGCAGAAAGCTGATTTTTCTGCCATTTCATGAGGGGAGGGGAGGATGCCAAAACACCCTCTCCCATCCCCTCCATGTGCTGAGGGGAGGAGGGAGGGTGTGCAGGGTGCCACGAGCCACCCTGCGTGCCTTGCCTTTCGCCAGTGATTGCCAGTGCAATGGCATGGGCCAAAAGGACCATGTGAAAAGGTCCTTAGAGTAGATTTGGATTTGTAGCAATACTCATAGTGGTAATGAGCTCTTAGATTCTGGGTGACATAGCTAGGGTTCTATTACATGCCAACCTGAAATGAAGTGGCAAAGGGATATGAATGGAAATTCCCCATTTCAAAAAAGCCTAAACCATTTTAAAAAAACTTTGGGAGATGCCTATCCTCTTTCTGAAACCCTCTAGGAAAAGAGACAGGTGCTGTCAACACTCTCTGAACATCTTTAAAAAGAGACTATACAGATACCAAATATGGACACTCTAGATTGGGCCTGCACAACTTGTGGCTCTCCAGGTGTTCGAGACTCCTAATACCAGAAGCCCTGGCCAGTGTATCCAATGGACAGGAATTTTGGGAGCTGAAGTCCAAAACATCTGGAGGACCACACAGGTTGTACAGGCCTGCTCTACATGGAATTCCTGCATTGAATGGTGGGTTGTATTTAAGTCTTATGGATCTCCTTCCATCATTATGATTCTTTGAGATCTGTGCTTTCCAGAATTCCCTAGAAACACAATTCTGCTTTATCTTAAGGCCTATAGCAAAATGTGCTGCAGGATGTCCCACAAAAAAACAAGTTTTTGCAGTTTAATAAACTTTTCCCATGTTTTTATGTTAGAACCAATTAGGAAATGACATTTATAACCCAGGAAGAAAAATCATGTTACATAGTGTGATGTGATGAAATATGGTATTTTATTCCAAAAACTTAATATATTTTAGTTGGCATCCTGTTCTCCATGTGATGCCAAAAAAGATCCCCCAGGTATTGTGTTCGTGCTTGCTGAGTTAAGCTCCACAAATAATTAATTGCAGGCTTTTAGGTGCAAGCCATTCCACACTTTGATGTGTGAAAGAACTAACGTTTTGCTTGAACTGGAGTCTCCTTGTTAAAAGCAAAATCATTAATTGCATCAGGATCTCCTTCTGAGAATCAAGACAAAATTTTATCCTCAAGTATGCTCAGGCAAAAGGGAGAGATTATAGAGGAGGCATGTATTAAGCATTAAAATTGTAATCATTTCAACTAAAAAGAAGAAACAGCCATCCACAGTCTAGACACACTTTACATTATTGTTTGAAAACTTTGAAACCTATTTTGTCAGGTACTATGTGGGATGTGAAAAACTGAACATACAAATACAATTCTTTTTTTAAGTTGTTTCAAGCACCAGAGTTTATCCAGCCTTATGGTTTTTCACTTTTTCAGATGATCGGTGGAAATATGAAAAGGAGACAAATGTAATTGGGAGATTATCAAGGGAAAGTATAATCTGCTACACATTCAACAATTTGAGGAAGAAAAAGAGCTGGATTCTAATGAAGTATTGGGGAGGGTTTAAATACAATGGTTTCAAAAACTGGTTTGAAGGTAAAGTTCTATAAACAAAAGGCTATTCCCACAACAGAGTGTTTTCATCATTGCCTGCTTCTTTTCTTGCACGATCCCCCCCCCCCCCCACACACACACCTTTTTTTAAGATAGCAGTTAAACCCAGAAGTTATGAAAAACATACATTGGGAAATTTGGGGGATTTATGTTTAGAAAATGGGAGGAATTGAAACAGATTAGCCACAGCAAGTATTGGAATGATTTGGAATAAAATTGATAATAACCTAAGCACGGAGGAATTGGAATATTTAGAAATTGTCTTGTTTTTTATGACAAACGGGTATGTATTTCAGCACATGAAACCACTCCATCAAAAATGTGCCCCATGATATTTTTCCTGGCTCACACATCCCTCCTTATCCAAACCCATTGTCTGAGTCTCTTTGAGATCATTTAGGAATATGTGAAAATTTTCCTCGAATTTTACATAATTCACTCGCAAATCTTCATAAAATATGCTTTTAACTTTTTGAGAGATACAACAAGGGATCTTTAATGTTCACTTTAGGGTTTTTAGGAAATTAACTACCATTCAGCTTGCTAATAAGACATTGCTGAACCTTTTTGTGCCAGAAGTCCAGTAAGACCTGATTAAATATGACCTTGTGAATTTCTTTACTATAATAAAATCTTCCAGAGTGAAGCTAATGGTAATGTAAAAGGGAAGATAATAAGTGCTAACTGGATCTAAGTAATGATTTCCTAAGTATGGCTATAAATCAACAGGAATGGACATTGCTGTAATCTCTTTAGAAGGAGAATTTATATCAAATAATCCATACTTTTCTTACTAGTTTTCTGCGATGTAACTTTTGTTATATCCAGGGTTGTGTGCACATTGTTTCTGATATCTTTGCATCTTTACAAACAGAAACAGACCTGTTTTGTGAATAGTTTTCTGAATAAAGCAAGTTACCAGTGCAGGGGTTCACAGTCAGATGACTTTGTTACAGGAAGTGATTATTATTATTATTATTATTATTATTATTATTATTATTATTATATGCTGCATTTTCTCTCCACAAAGGAAACTCAAAGCGGCTTACATTAAAAGCATTTCAATACAATTTAAAATCCAGAAATATACAAACATTAAAATAGAATTTAAAATCGGTGGTATTGATTTTTAAAATAACAGTTTTATTATGTATTCTTACACTTTGTTTCAAGTAAAACAATGGCATCCTATAGATATAAATTATACATTATAAGTATCCTATTTAGATATTTCGGAAACCATTGGATTAGTCAAAAGTTATTTTTTTATTGTTCTGAGTAAGTCTATGTTCATTTCTAACTTTTTTTAATGCAACTATGGATGGGTTGCATAAACTGGTTCAGGCCCTCCATTACTGCTGCATATTTATTGCTGGGATCGTGCAACTTTAAACATAAGATGTTTAAGAGTTTGACATAACGACCTCATCACATTACTTAAATTCTCTCTTAAATTCTCACTTCATGCAGATGGCACAGAGCCTGCCAGATCTCATTCCATGACCTACAACTACTTCTGGCGGGGCTCCATGCCATTTGCATGGAGGAAGCATGGTAGGAGGGGGATACCTGAGCATGGATTAGGTTCAGGTTAGGAATCATGGGGACAATGCGGGTGCATGCCAAAACACCACGCTTTACAGCATGCAGTGGGCAAGCAGGTGGGGGGGTGATGTGGGGAGTGCTGGGTGACAGATTTACCCCACTGCCCTACGACTCCTCCCCCCCTCCCCCCCCCCCCGCTGTCCCTCGCATCAAGATCCTCAGCGTGACTAGTGGAATATAAGATATGAAAGATGGAGATCCACTTGATTAAAATAGTGACTGGGTTTGTGACCAACAAAGGTTTAGGTTGAGCAAGTGAGATTTCCTATCAGAAGAGTGTCTATGTTTTAAAAAGTGTAAAGAAATATCATATATAAGTAATAAAAATAAATAAACTACTGCACTCACCAACAGGCAGGCCTGTAGCCAGGATTTTGATTCGGGGAATGGGGGCTGAGTTTGATTCGGGGGGGGGGGGGGGGCTGAGGATCTACCCTAGCTAACCTTTTGTATCATTATCCCAATACCCCCATGCATACGGGATATATTGAGCATGGTGATCAGATCATGATATGAACAAACATAACAGTTTTAATAATGTTCCAGTAAGGCCTTCTCGTGGAGCACACAGAGAATTTGGGGGGGGGGGGGTGAAGCCCCTCAAGCCCCCCCCCCCCCAGCTACATGCCTTCCAACAGGTATTCTTTGATGTTTGATTACCTTTTTTTAATAAGCAAAAACATCAGAAATGAAATTACCTCGATTTTCTCATGGAAAAAAAAATAGCAAAGCCATCCTTTTCAGCAGAGCATAGTAGCAAAGCTTATTTGCAGATGACACTACAAACATAATTACCACTTAGGCACATAGCAAACCTTTCAAAAGCCACTCCAGACAAAAGCGTTGTCTACAATGACCTGGAGCAGTTCTGCATGTTTTGCAGATGAGAGTCTCTCCCCAACTTGCTTAGAGATGCCAAAAACTGTATCTGGGTTGGGTTTTTTTTCCCATGCCGAATATTTGTCTTGTCCCTGAGCTGAGCCTGGAACCAGACTTTTCCAAATTGAATATTCCAGAAGTGTTTAAAATTCAATACCATACTTGGGATTTACAGAGGTTCACTGGATCGAGTTCAAGGATTCAAAACTACTTCAATTTCATCTTCCCTGCAAGCCAATGCAACAGCAGCTGCCAGCACTGTGGCTCCAGTGCTGATGGAACAGGACAGTTTGATGTGAAAAGAAACACACAAGGCAGGGTGTTTTTCAGGCAACAAGAAGAAAACACAGGATGAGCTGAGATAACACCTCACCTTTAATAGCACCTTATAGTTAGTCCCACGTTTTAAGGAATCCTGGAAAAGAGATGTCTGAAAGTTAAGAATGGAAAAGTCTCTGTTGATCTGTCAATATGAAAGATATTCATTTATAATTCCATTCCATTCTGTGTCTGCATCAGTCCACATTTTGTATTTTTAAAAATGCATGAAAGTTCACCTAGTTTTAAATGTATTTTATCCTAAAATATGCCATTTTGTACACATTTTCATTTTAATGCACATTTATGATGTATTTACTTCCACAGAAAGTGTACTGAAAATTTTAGAGAAGTTTGAAAACTAAAAAACAAGTATTCCAATCTATGTATTAACGAGGGAATTGAAAATTTACTTTCTGTAAATATGTGGCCTGACAAAAAAAAACCTTACAGAATCCCTAGGATTATTAGATTGAGTGATTTTAACATTTCTATTAATTTGCCCTTGTTAAGTTGTAGTTGTAATACAATATACAATAATTCACTGCATAATAGCCATACTTTTTTTTTCTTTTGAAAAAAAGGAGGTTGCACCCATTAAACAAAGGAAAAAAAGTGTGTGGAGCTGGCTGGAACTGGGGCTTTCCCTCTCTTACTTCCGAGGAGGCCAAGGGGACATGACTCAGCCAGCTTTGGTTTTCTTTTCTTTTAAAAAACTGTCTTACCTCCAAGGAGGAAGAGCTTTAGTCTCAGCCAGCTCTAATGCAACAATTAAGCATGGGGGAAAAAATCCAATGTTGGGACCCCAAAAGAGGGTTGCAACTATTACACAGTGAAATATTGTAATTAATTCCACCCATATTTGGTGAAAGAATTATAGCAAGTAGCTAATTGTTTGTTACTATGTTCCTAATTCTCATTATGATTTAAAGTGGCTTTGGGGTCCTGTATACTGAAGTACAATTGGCCTTCCATATCCACAGATTTTGTATCTATAGATTTCATTAACCACATTGTGAAAACATTAAAAAGAAATCCCAAGAAGCAAAGCTTGGTTTTGACATTTTATGTGAGGAACACCATTTCACTATGCCATTGTATATAGTGGGGGGTTGATTTTGGTATCCACTGTCCATGCAGCGCCTTGAAACCATACCCCTTAGATACTGGGGGCCCACTATATAGGATCTTATTTTGCTAATGGAAGACACAATTTTATAGAGCTATTGTGAAACTTAAATATAGTCACCCAGACTATATTTTGCCTATGCCCCTGCCAAACTCTTTCATTCCCCTCAGTTATTTTCTTATTGTGTTGTACATCTAAAAAGAACATAAAAGGTTTAAGAGGGACATAAAAAAGAAAACAAGATATAATCTGTATCGCATAAGAATGATATCCTTTGTTACTTAAACGTGTTTCTATATTTTTAAAAAGCTAGGATGAAGATGGTTCTCCCCACCTCCTTGCTTTACAAAAGATTTTTAGCACGTCCAGATATAAAATTTTGAGTAGGTATAAACATATAGTTGAGGGAGTTATTACAGGTAGGGCATGAGGCCAAGCTCTAGATCAATGATTGGATTAACAACCCAGGAGTCTAGTTTCATGAGTTCCCTAATGGCCTTGAAATGCTCTTTACAGGTAATCCACATTATTATACTATTGCTTTTCAACAATAAAAACCAGAATTTTATAATCAATTAAATAGAGAACAAGTTCTACTTGGCCGTTTTTCTTTGATCAGCAACAGTAAGTCTTATTCCCCTTCCCTGCTCCACCCTCAAATCAAGTTTTCCTGAACGTGCCTGGAATAGGTATTTCATTTGGCTGTCAACTGAAGATGTTACGTTTCTGTTATATGTAACAGATTTCAGCTAGAGGTGTGCCCAACCATTATGTAAATAGTTAGTGAACTTAATCCAGTAGAAAGAGGCATGATTACCAATGTTTTCGTATTCATTTTATGGGTTTTTGTGTTTTATGGATTCTAACTTATTTTAATACATGTTTAAATCCTGTTTTAATGTTTATATATGTGTAGATTTTAAATTGTATTGAAATGCTTTTAATGTAAGATGCTTTCAGTTTCCTTGTGGAGAGAAAAAGTGGTGTGTGAATAAACATAATAATTATGACAACAATAACCTATGTCTTTCAACTGATGCTGTTGGGATTTTACACCAGTCCTTCTTGTGTACATTCTTTAACACAGTAAAACTGTAGCATTAGTCCCTGTGATTGTCCTTCTGCATCTTCTATTTTTATAAAGATGAGAGATATTACATGCAATGTCACTACAATATTCCAGCTAGTTCTTGCTGGTACAGTATGCAATAGTTAGAGCTCTAGGTTGGAAGTGACCTCTTCTTTATAAATGAATATGGCGCAATGGACAAACCCTATACCTGTGTTCATGCCAGATTATATTTAAATGTGCTTATTATTCTGTTGGTTAGTTTACATGTAACATTAGTATACACAGGATGCTTGCCCAGCCCATCCATTGAAATGACGGGGATGCATAAACTGAATGAAGGATAGATGTCTCACCCCAAAATTGTAGATGCCCCCCTCCCTCCACCAACTGCTCAGGCCAATGTTTAAGAGGCAGATTGTCTATGAGTCCTTGTCTGCTTATTTCCACATATGACCAATTTAGCAATAAGGGATTGTTGGTGTAAAGAATTTATTGGAGTGAATCTCATTTATGTTAACATATGTGTCTCACAGAGAGTGTGAGAGATTGCTGTCATGTGCGCAGCACTAAAGGTTACATTTAAAATGAATGAATACTATGACTTGTTAAGGTCATTCTTAATGAAGCAGTGGGAATATGATGTTCTCAAGGTCAGTTATGGATGACCTTTCTCTGTTAAGAATGGCTACATCATGTAATTATACTAATTTGTCTAAAAATAGCTTTCTTCACTCAGGACTTTCTTCACTCAGGACTGGTTCTTCTCATTAATGTATTTCTTGGCAATGCTGTCACTAGGTGCTGTAACTCCCAGTATCATCTCATCGCATACCGAACCATGTTTTTTTGTACTAATGTCACTCATAAATCTTAATCTCCATATATATCACTTAATATAATTGCAAAATCAGTGTCTACAAAAAGAAACAGGAGCAATAAAGAAAACATTGTGCGCTTGTAGCTCATGGAAACAAAGCCACATGATTGTTAACCATCGCTGTAATTGGGCAATAGTGACAGTTCTGATGGGAGCCCAAGTACATTAGAAGGTTCAAAAACTAAATTAGCTCAGAATTTTGCTCTTATAGATACAGTGTATTGGTGCAGTAGGTGTAAACTGGGTTTGTGAAAAACATATTTGTGGTTATATCTAATTACTAGATGGAAATATTTTTTTATTTTAAAAAATACATTTCTGCTGAAGCACTGCACAAAACTTTTATGGACAGTCATTTTGGCATCACCCCTTTTGATAGTGTCATCGGGTGCAATCCGCACACCCCACACCCTCCTAGTGACCCCTTGTTTTTTGTTGCTTTATGCCATATGAATGCAGGAATGCTGACCTTGTCATTTTATTATAACGCCCTATATTAACCTTTGCGCAAAACACATTAGCAGAGAGGTACTAGTGTTTCAACTTTCAGAGAGTTAATTTATAGATCTAGAGAGAACGAGAGAACAAAGCTGGTCAAAATGTCAGAGTCAGCACTCAGTGGTGTAGTGCTTTAACCTATGTAGTTGTGACCTTGAGCAAGATCCAGGATTAAAGGTGAGGGAAGTATAAATCAATGCCTTGGCACAAGCTGGTCACCATGTCCCAGCAGTCTACTAAGCCTTGGAAGAATTTAAATTATGTTGAAAGATGCTGAAAGGGTGAACAGATGAGGTGTCCTAAAGGGTGCATGTCTGCAGGGCATCTCTTTTTCTTTGGCTTTCATCTTGGTTGCCTTTTATGTATGCAGTGACATCCTGTTCACCCAAGCACACTCCAGCCAGTTAATATTATTTTCATAGTGAATTTTATTACTGCTTTTAATGCCGGTTCACTGGTTATTTGGTCTGGGGATGTATGCATTCTCCTTCAAATATCTTCCTTCCTTAGTATTGTTTTAAATGGTTACTATTTCATATTAAATACATTGTCCTTCTAATATATTGTTCTGTTCCATCATTATTTATGATAAATATTTCTATTTTTATTTTCCTTTCTTACAAATGAATATACATAAATACTGAGGAGATAGACCATCAAAGTAAACAGTGGGTGCTCTAACTGTTAGTGATTTCTCTCAGTTCTTGTGGGTTTTTTCGGGCTATATGGCCATGTTCTAGAGGCATTTCTCCTGACGTTTCGCCTGCATCTATGGCAAGCATCCTCAGAGGGTGTTAGTGATTTGTCACAGTATTAAGCAGAATTTTCCAGCTCTGGAAATAGGAAGGATTAGACCCAGTATTGAACTAGAGCATATATTCTATGTGGGCTGTGGCCCCCTGTTTTTCTGAAGTTAAAGTTGTCATTGACAGTTGAACAGCGAAGCATGAATTGCTAGCCCCAACCATACCACATGTACTGAGCCATACCCTGTGGATCAAAGAAAGGTTTTGACCATGAATCCACTAGCAAATAACTCCATGTTCCCTGGCCTTCAGAAATAGCCAGTGGGTCAATTACTTTAAAGCAGTGAGACTTCAATGGATTTTTAAAATGCTGTTGTTGTTTGTTGTAAACTGCCATCAAGTTGATTTTCATTTATGGCAACGCTATGACTGAGGGATCGCCATCTCCCTCTGTTATCAACCACCCTGTTAAGGTCTTGTAGACTCAAGAATTGTGACTCCCTTAATTGCATCTCTCCATCTGGGATGTGGTCTTTCCCTTTTCCTGCTGAATCTACTTTGCTAGGCATTGTTACATTTTCTATCAAGTCAGGTCTTCTTATGATATGGACAAAGTACAACAGTCTCTGTTTATTCATCTTGGCTTCAAGTGAGAATTCAGGTTAGATTTGCTCTAGAACCCACATTTATTTTTTAGCATTTTACTGAATCCTTCTTTTTATAGCACCATATTTCAAATGAATTGATTTTCTTTCTATCAGCTTCTTTCACTACCATACATAGAAATCCATAGTGCTACACATGGTGCTTAATCTTATTTTTGAATTAGCTGGAAATTTTCTAACATAAAATAAACTCAGTTCTATTTTTGAAGAAAAAATACTGATTTAAATTAGAATCTCAGCAGAAATATTTTACCAGGATTCAACCATTAGTTACATTAGTAATTAAATGAACTAATATATATTTACAATACCCAGTTGTTTCTTTGCCCAGTGTCCAATACTGCAGTATGCTCTTAGAATGTTCAATAAAATGTACCTAAATGCTTGGGCTATGACTTATAGGATCTGTGTTGAAACCTTCAGAAACATGAAATTCTGCTTCATTAAATACAGACAGCTAAAGAAATCATTGTATATTTTAAGTCATAATTAGACTAAGCTAATTTCAGAGTTAAATATCATAAACCAACAATTAGCAAGGGGAAATTATTTGTACAGAGGTCGTTTTATCATCCAGATATTCCAAATGTGTGTTCTTCATCTCTCCAAGGAAACTGAATTTTGAAGTTCCTAAAACTAGAAAGTTTGTAAGGATTGATCCAAAAGTTACTATGCTAAAGAAAGAGAGTACAGTACGACATGAAACTGTAAGAGAGAAAAAGAGAGAACAAGAAAAGATTTGGATAGGTGAATGAAAAAATGAATTTTCAGAAAATCATGCAGCAAGTTTCTTTTCCTCCAAGCTCAAAATAGAGATGGGAGTGGGGTTAGGAAAATAAAATTGTAGTTGGGATTTTAAGACTATTATTTATCTTAAATGTTAACAGAAATTTAAAATAATATTTCTTTCTAACATAAATGTAATTGAAATTGATTTTGTAATTTGTTGGTGATAACTTAAAACACATTAGTCCTTTCTACTACCATCCCAATGTCTGGCTTTAAGGACTTTAAAATGACCTTAGAAACTGCTTGCCGTTCATAGACAGCTCTTTCTTCATTCCAGTTTTAGAAAGCAGCAGGGTGTAGGTGAAAGGTACCTGATTCAGACCAGGATAGCAATGTACGTAGAAGTGGAGGTTAAGCCTTTCTGATTAAAGAAAGAAATCACCCCACAAAGCTGATGCTCCCCCCCCCCCAAAGGTCATGTTTTCAGTCTTCATGAGGATAGCTGGTCCCACACACATCCAAAATTTCAGCACATAAGATTTCTAGTCCAGGTTCTGCCTGTCCTTGAGATAAAGTCTTCGACAAACCCTTGGACTCCCAGTTCCTATAATTGTACATTATTTCAAAACAAATACACAAAGCAAATCACACATCATGTGCAGACAGGCGGGAAGGCGCATAGGCGCGAAGCTGATGAGGAAACACAACATACAAACAATCTACAAACCCACCAAGAAAATCCAACAAATGCTACGTTCAGCAAAGGACAAGAGGGATCCTCTCACCTCTGCAGGAGTCTACCGTGTACCATGCAGCTGTGGACAAGTCTACATAGGGACCACCAAACGCAGCGCCCAGACACGCATCAAAGAACATGAAAGGCACTGCAGACTCCTTCAACCAGAGAAGTCAGCCATAGCAGAGCACCTGATGAACCAGCCTGGACACAGCATATTATTTGAGAACACAGAAATGCTGGACCACACCAACAACCACCATGTCAGACTACACAGAGAAGCCATTGAAATCCACAAGCATGTGGACAATTTCAACAGAAAGGAAGAGACCATGAAAATGAACAAAATCTGGCTACCAGTATTAAAAAACTCTAAAATTACAACAGCTAAACAACAGAGAGGAAAAAACCAGGCACAGATTAACACCTCCCAGCAACAGATTTTCCCAGGCGCAGGCAGGCCTTCAAATGCTAACGAAGGTGATCAGCTGAACATTCACACCTAACTGCAGCAGGGAAGAGCTCCTTGCCCCACCCCAGCCATTCCACAGATATATATAAACCCATTGTCCTAATTCCAACAGACCTCTACCTCTGAGGATGCTTGCCATAGATGCAGGCGAAACGTCAGGAGAAATGCCTCTAGAACATGGCTCTATAGCCCGAAAAAACCCACAAGAACCTAGTGATTCCAGCCATGAAAGCCTTCGACAATAAATAAAAAGTTGTTTATAAAAAATTGAAAATTTCCCAAAAATCTGTGGATAAGTGATGGTAAATGTATTCTACTACTGTAGCAAGTTTCACCCCAATAGCTGTAAAAATGAGGAAGCCTGAAGTTTCCCCACTTACGCAATTACTATAATGAAAAAGTAACAAAATTTTGTTACTCATTATAGTAACTAAATTTTCACTTAAAATACTTTAGAAACACTTTAGAAACGAAACGCCAGCACCCCCTAATTTTATAATGAGTTGTGATTTTTTTTTAATCGATCGCACAGCCCTAATAGTTACTTTAAAATTCATACTAAAACCCAGGATAGATTCACTATCCCACTGGCAAGGAAGACATCAACCATTCTTTGAAGTAAGAATGAGCCACTGCAGATAGTATTTCTCTCCCTATGAAGTAACTATAGAGGATCTGCACACATCAAAGATTAGGCAGATGTGAATGCCTGTAGTACTTTTTCTAGGAGGTTGTCTCTTTCTGAGAGTTCAAGTGATTCATGTATACACTGAACAAAAGTTGTGTAATGGTCCAGAAATGAAGATTTATATGAAGGAGCTTCCAACTCAAAGCCAATCTCAATTATTGGGTTAGATATTGCTTAAAAGTAGGAGACAGGAGGCTGTAGGAGAACATTAGAAAAAAAGGGTGTGTAATTAAACTTCCAAACATTTTTTTTTAAGAAAAGGACCTTGCGGTTCTGAGTAGCCATGTGTGTGTGTAGGAGAGAGAAAAAGAAAGTGTATCTAACCCTGTTTCCTGCAACCTCTTTCACTGCACATAATTCCTCTTTTCTGCTTTCTCCTACATGAGGCTTGTCTAAATTGTAGCCTGTGGGCCACATGCAGCCCAGGGTGCCTATGAATGTGGTCCAATACATACTTATTAACTTACTTAAAACATTATGAGATTTTTTACAATAATTAGAGTGTGCAATTCTTGAGCGTAAACTTTGGAATGGAATAATCAGAGTATGTTATATCCGCAAATACCAGAGTATTATCTGTCATTCACATTATAATTGCAAATAGTTTGGCCAGAAGATCTGCTTGACAGTTTTAAAAGACCCTCCGATGGGGCAGCACTTAATTAGGATTATCACGTTAGCTGCTCTGAGTCCATCTTGAGGTGAGAAAGAGTGGGATAGAAATGTAGTAAATAAATAAATAAACATGTTATCCCATCTGTGATGGCAGATATCACAAAATATATGCACTGGCTTTTTTTTTTCAGTGTGTTCTTGCTATAAGGGAGCAAGAACACACTGAAACTTCATTACATATGTCCGTATGTTACATGTTGTTTGTCTTCTGGATAGGTGGGTATATGGTCATCTTTCAGCCATAGGGTACTTTAAATACCTTGCTTTGACACCAGCATTGAAAAATACAGCCCTAAATCTTAAATGTTGCTTTGACACCAGCACTGAAGATTTAGGATTAAATGAAGGTATATTATACAGTAATTCAAGACAGTTAAACTAAAAACTATTTGTGTAGAATTACATAACTAGGCGGGAGTGGGCGAAGATAAAACTTGTTGCTGAAAAGTACAAAATGATACACATGGGGGAAACGCAATTTTGAATATATAAGTGACATATACTAAATCCAGATCAAAAAATTTGGAGATATAGGAAAAGTTCTCTTAAAACATCAGCTCAATCTGCAGCAGCTCCTAAAGATATATAATAATTGTTATTATTACATATTTATACCCCGCCTTTATCCCCTTGGGGACTCAAGGTGGCTAACACTCCACATAGAGGTGTGCGGTTTTTTTTCCTGTTAGTCCTCGTAATTCGGATCACATTTGTTAAATTTGTATTTACAAGGTAATATCTAATATGTGGGCATTGCCCGAGCAAAAAAATTAAGAATCAAAATTTATCCCATACTTTTTTTGTTTTTGTTTTGTAAATCTCGGAAGGCTCCCAAAGTCAGTTTCATATTCAGTGCACAAAGCCAACAAAGCCAAAAAGGCTGCCTTAGTGCCTTGCCTTTCTCTGTAAATTAATGGAGTCTCACCATTAGGAGGAGGAGGAGAAGAGGGAGCAGTGTTTGCTGCACAGCACAGAACTCTGGGAAATGTGTTTTGGGAAGGGAGGAGCCCAATGCCAGATAATTCAAAAAGCCCTGCCCTAAACTACATTTCCCAGAATGCAGTGCAGAATGCAGCATCAGATAGATTTGCCCTTCTATAGCCAGTCAGTTCCAATAAATTTAATATTCTAAACTATAATTTTTGTTCCTGAGTTATAAATGTCATTTCCTAATTGGTTCTATCACAAAAACTTGGTGAAAGCTTATTAAACTGCAAAACTTTGTCATTGCCCAAGGGACATTGTGTTATAGCACATTTTGCTATCTAGTCCACCAATTTAACATCATCATTCACACATTTCTGGTGTAAACCTACTACTTTCAAAGTAAGGACTACACAATTAAACAGGAAATAATACTTTTGAAATAGGAACGTATTTTCTTTATTATTAAAAAAAGTTGTTTCTAAAAGATTTGAAAATTCCCTTAAGCTCTGTGGATAAATGAAACATTCTGAACCTTGGTGGGCTAAGAGTGGTAAATATGTTCTATCGCTGTAGTGAGTTTCACACCAATAGCCACAACAATGTTGTGTGATGGTTGGTGTGGCGCTCAATCCCCAAAACAGGGTGGAAGAGTCCTGGGATGCTAAAATTGCCTCATCTTGAGGCCCTGGTCAGAATAAGGGGAAAACATTATTGACTAGGATACCATGTCAATCACATGATCCCTGATAGTGGCAGCATACTAGCATGAGCAGCCTTGCTATTGTATGTTTCCCAAAGGTACCAAATCCCCCAGAAGATGAAAAAATTGTTATAGGTAGCAACACATTGTTAGCTAGGAGTAGAATATTATGTACAGATCAAAACTGTCAAAATGTATCAAATCACTTTGGTACAGGCCTTTGAAAATAGCATTTTATAGCAAATAAAAAATCATATCCTAAGCATGTTTTTTTTTTTATTCCTGTAAATTGTGTTTAGATGGTACCTTTTGGAAACAAGTTCCACACTTATGCGGCTGATTCGCCAGTCTGTGGTCCCATACTTCTACTTCTGCATAACCTTATAACTCAATCTTCTCATATGTCTGCTACTCGGAAATTTTTAAAATAATTTTAAGCAATTTTGCAAATGCTTAATAAAACAAATGCTTAAAAACCCCTGGTGGCGCACTGGGGTAAACTGCTGAGGTGCTGAACTTGCTGACTGAAAGGTAGGCAGTTCAAATCTGGAGAGTGGGGTGAGCTCCCACTGCTAATCCCAGCTTCTGCCAACCTAGCTGTCTAAAAACATGCAAATGTGTGCAAATCAATCGGTGGGAAGGTAATGGTGCTCCATGCAGTCATGCTGGCCATATGACCTTGGAGGCATCTACGGAGGGGGATTATGAAGAGGAGACAGACTTTCCTCCTTTGTAGAATAATGTCCGAAATGTGAAAGGAAGGATATCCTCAGTGGGTAATCTTCTTAACCAATGGTTCAGCCTGTGAGTTTATGGCTCCATGATGAAGTTTTTGTTGCTGTTGTGTGCTTCCAGTCATTTATGGTGACTCTTTCCTGATCATTCCTACATTTGCTTGATAGTGGGCTGGCTTCACTGCTGGTAGAATCGCATCCAGAAACATATTTTATCAGCAACCATTTTCTGTAGATTAAATAGAAGAAAATGTTCAGAGATCTGGGAAACCAAAACATAGATTTTTCAGGCCTGTTCTTCAGTTTGATCTTTGCTCTCCTTACTTTTTAAGGTTGTTTTCTCCCTCAGTAACACTGAAAAATCTAGTAAGTGAAAGTCCGGTGCTTTGAATTGCATGCTATTTTCTCTTTGTCAGTTTTTGTATGTATGCTTGTTAGCATCAACCCTTGATCAGACTGCTGTCTGATCTGCTGTCAACAAATTATTAGGCTGGAGTTTTGAAGCTGGTTTTAGTTTTTAGCTGTTTGACAGGAAAACTGGGTCCAGTTAAAGTGAGAAAAATGTCAAAGCAGGCAGTGTGCACTGATCAGCACACTTTTTTTGTTAATGGGCAATTAACTGTTTTCATATATTTTAGCTAGCTAAAAGTGGATAGCTACTTTGAAAGTTCTTGATCAGGAAACAATTGCTATGAAATTACCGTCTTAAAACAAAACTCATTGATTGCTGGTGTTTTGTTGTTGTTTTTGTTGTTGTTGTTTTTGTTTTTTGGCCTGTGTAGCCATCCATTTTTTCCTGTTACTGCAGCAACAACTTTTTAAGTTTCTTTTAAACTTGATAATCTCTTGAAAAACACAGTCACAATGCACTCCTACTCTCTGTCTTTTCAATGTAATTGTTGTTTCCCCTTAAGACATTTAGTTGTAGAAGGCTTAAAACCATGAAATGAAACCTTTTGTGCTTTCTTTTATTGGAGAAATTTATTGGACTTCCCTTCTATCTAGAATAAATTTTGCCTAGATTGAAAAAAGATGGAAAACACAATTGGCTAGACCTCTCTCAGATGTGGTTGATTAAGTGTTATATCATCTGAGTCACTTTTCCCTGACAGCTCTTTCCAATCAATGATAATAAGGCAAATGGATCGTTCTACATTTTAGATATTTGGTGAGTTGATTTAATACCCTGATTTAGTGGGATAAAGGGCAGACAGTCTCTGTTGGGCTATTACCTCACTCAGCGTCGGCCCCTGAAAGCATGAGAACAAGTTCATAACATCACACTGGCTTTTAAAAATGACAAGGACAATTTAATTAAGATCCTAAAACTCAAGTAGACAGTAGAGTCTGAACATAAATGACAGTGATAGCAGAAGCCTCTCTAACAACATAGGCTCAGTTTTGCAAGCTAAAACGCCTGCAGCCAACCTGTAGCAAATGGTGGCTGCCATCTTAGTGGGGTAACTATCCATCCCAGGTTTCAGTTCTCAAAGGAATACTAATGTTAAACATGCTGAATATTATCCTCAAAGTTTGTTGATTATTATTATTTGGCATGTGTACAATGTATTTATATACTACCTTTCTCCTGATGTAGGGCCTAAGGAGAATGTGTGGCCAAAGACAAGAGCTTTTTTAAAGATTTGGAGCAATAACCAAATGAGTGGGGAAGGCTTTAGCAAACGTATTGATAGAGCATGCTAATAAAGATTACGTAATTATGAAAGCTATAAACCCTATCAAGAATACTCATTTTCCCATTCTCCTGTTGGGAGCCCTAGGAGGCAACAGCTGAAAACCTCAGACCATTGATATGCAACATCCATAGCCAGAGTCCTGGTCTGCACAAAAACCAGGACAATGTTGATGTTTTCAAGCAAAACCATACTAGGCTTCAGTGCTACTTGCACTTAATTAATTATCTTAAATTATATTAAATTTATGTATTTATCATCTGACTCTCTAATTAGCTATTGCAAACTTGAATCACTCTAAAGACCTCATCACAGAGGACCGTGGATTCACCACACATAGTGGCAAATTCATGGGCTTCCACTGGGGGATGTGAAGAAACCATCAGTCCATGCCCTGCATTGTGCGATTTATCCCAACCCTCATCCCATGGGATGAAGCATCGCCACGCGTCTTTCCCCCATTGCTAGTAAGGCAACATGGGAAGGCTACTGTGTTGCCACAGTGGTGGCATACACCACTTGCTTTCCACTTTGTGGGTGGAGCCCATCCAGAAGTACACGTGCCTCTTCTAAATGGGGAAAACAAGCAACGTATGACAGGCCAAGTAGCCCATCTGATGAAGGTAGTAAGATTAACTACTGCAAATGTTTGATAACCATCTTGGTGAGGAAGTCCCCAGATGTAAACTCTACAACATAAACAGTAAAAATTTAGAAATCTAGCAATTTATAAATGAATTCCATAAAATCCTCCTAATATAAGGGAGGGAATCATGTTGTCTGCCATTCGCTACTTATTCCTACATTTTTTCTGAAGACTATAATTAATTATAGTCCGTATTCATTGAGGTTAGGGATGTATGACCCTGTAAAAATGCAAGGCCATCTATACTCTTATCATTTGGGATGCGCCCTGGCAGGTGGCTGGTGGAAATTCCTCCTTTCTTATCAAAACCATATTAAGAACAAATAGGCTAAGCTGTTACTGTATCAAAACTCCCACCAGTTCAAGTCACAATATGGAATGATGAGTAATACAGGAGTTGTAGCCCAGCCTATGGAGGGTCACATAAAATGGCATGCTGGGCCAGATTTGACCCCTGGGCCTTGAGTTTGACACATGTGTGCTAAGGGATAAATATCAAAGACATGGTACCTAAGTCTGCTCCTAGTGACATAAGGACAACACTGTTAAAACATCAACTTATATTATGTTTTGGAGAAAGATCAAGCTAGAAATAAATAAAGAACTTTGAATTAGGAATTTTTATGCCTGTTTTTTTTTGTAAAAATGGGTCTGCAAAAAAGAGGATTGAAAAATTATGTAAGAATCGCTGATTGGTTAATCTGATGATTTCTTTCTTTCTTTTTCACGGTGGTCTTGCTTGTACTGATAGTATGCCTCCCACATATTCCATTAATGTAAGATAGCTTACTGCGAAAAGCACCAGAAATTAACCTTCAAGGCCTCTGTCTATCCATTCAGTTTGTGATCCTTAAAGAAGAATGAAGTAATCTTGTTACATCTGGTCTACTACAGCCTGAGTTTGTTGGGTTTTTTAAAAAAAGGAATCTCTTGCCATGAAGGATTAGTCTATCAGCACTGACAATCTTTGTCCAGGTGAGCACAGAAGCTAAGCCACAATTGAAAGTAAATCCTGGAGATGAGATGGGAAGGTAGCATGAAGAAATTGTAATTGACTCAACCCCTCTAGAGAGAAAAGACCTAATATTCTGGGATGTGTTCTTATGTCATCTCCATTAAAATCAATAGAATCTGTTCAAGAGTCACAGCCATTTACTTAAGACTTGTGTTTCTGATCACTCTAAAAATTTGACCAGATGCTAGGAGAACTTTTTCCATCTGCATCTTTGGCTTTGTTGGTGCCAAAGGACAGGCTGCTGCCAGTCAGATGGTCTAATTCAGGTGCTAGCACCAACGAGCATAGATCAATTGAATAAGTTACTCAATGGCAAGTTAACACTTATTTAATTTCCATTGATTCAGTGGATGTGTTCTAATTTGAATAACTAGGTGGATTTAGGCCAGCGGTGTGAACCATGTAGTCCTCCAGATCTTGCTGGATTGCAATTTTAGCAGTCTAGCAAGACTGCTGTATAGTCAATGGTGAAGAATGCTGGGATTTAAAGTCTCAAGTTTTGATAGGCCGCATAATACATACTCCTAATTTAATCAATAATAATTTCTATGTACTAGAAATTAAGTCTTTTTACCTACATTAACTCAGTATAGGGAAATCAGTTCCAGATGTGGTCAGATAAAACTTCCATCATCCCTGGATCTGGGTGGATATAACTCTCATCAGCCCCAGATCTGGCCAGGTGGGAACTGGTAATGATGCTGGCCTCCAGATGTGGCTGGATTTCAGCTTCCATCATGTTCTATCAAGCTCCACCCAGTATTTGGAGTTAGATCATAAAGGGTATGTGCTGGCTAGGGATTCACTTGGATCATTTGATGTGGCTGTACTCCAACTTCCATCATCCACAATCAGCCTCCCCTCACCCCAAAAACCTCAACCAGTATTTTCATTTGAATCAAGTTTGATCTAGATCCATTATAGTTGGGATTGACACTGCTCCCTGGAGATGGATGTACTACAACTGTCATCATCCTTTCAGCCCTCCCACCCTGGGGGTATTTTAAATTGGATCATAAAAGATATGTGTACCAAGTTTGGTTGAAATCCATCATTGCTGGAAATGAAGCAACTGTCTGCATGTAGCTGGAAACTACCTTCCCTCAAAGCCCACCAATATTTCCAGTCGGATCATGAAGGGTATGTGTAGCAGGTTTGATTCAGATCCAAAATGGGTGGAAATGACATGACTCTCTGGATGTGGGTAGACTGCAACTCCCATCATCCTCTATCAGCCCCTCAATTATCTTAAGTTGGGTAATGAAGGGTATTTATACCAAGTTTCATCCAGATCCATCAAGCCAGATGGGAGCCTTTGTAGTATTAACGTGCAATCAACATAAATACTTTGACTTCTATACGCATACATACATGCCTACATACCAGGATTTTAAATTACAGAATGCCTGTCACCATTAGTAATGTAAAACCAATGGCATGGATATGCAATTTTATTTAGACGTTGGCATTTTTACATAGAATACAGTATTTTTTTTTCCTTTCACACTAAAGTAGAAGTCTGTAAGAATAGGATTGGCAATATTATTGATTCAGTTTTGTGTTATTTTAAATGAGGGTCAAATTCCCCCTCCAGTGCATTTCAATTTCAAACTGTTAAAAAAAAAAAGGAGTCAATGTGTCCTACATGAGAAACTTGTAGATGGACAGCACATGTGGAATGGAGGCATTTTTCATAATTATATTGCCTGCAGGGTTACCACCTGTCCTAATTTGATCTGATTAAAGTGAAATACAAAACTGTCCTCATTTTGCAGAAAAGGAAGAAACAGTGCCAGGTCCCAGCATAGAGCAAAGAGAAGGAGACTATTTACGTAGGTTGGCAGTGAGGGAGAGAAGGGGAAATGCAAGATGTCAGTGAGACAAGAAATCAAGTGCACAAAAATAATACCAGTTATCTGTGTTGAGTCTGAAAGGACCAAACTGCCATTTCCTGTCAAATGCTTAATTAGTTTTATACCTAATATTAGTTTTCTCTGGCTTTTAAAAATCTCTCAGAATTCAATATTTTTCTGAATGTGGGCTTTTCTTTTCTTTTTTTTTAACTGGGGAAATTCATTATTGGATAACCAATACTTTTGTTATGGAAAATGGAAAGAATACTCAAGGGGAAAAATATTTTAATGCTTGAAGAAAATTTAAACTGGTTTGTCTTCTTGTGTTTTGAAATCCTGCACAAATTGGCATCCATCATAGGAATGTTGTTTCTGGTATAATTTTGCTGATGAAAAAAAAAGAGCTTCCTCTCTATGATAAGTACATTGAAAGGATCTGGCAAGTGGGAGCGATGAGAGAAAGTGCTTTGAACTAATAAACACCTGCATATGGGTCCATTTTTTCTTGATACCCATTGCTCAACTGTCCCTTTCTTTAAGCCAGCAATTATTATCCCTTTCTTTATTATGGACCCCCTTTAAACATATTTTGTTGCTACTAAGACTTAAGATTGAAAAGCTAAATGTAATCAGACATTTGTTGTTGCTTGTCTTCTTGGCCTGTATATGTGGAACCAACCACCACATATTCCTTGCTATAATAGTGCCACTTTTTAACTTGACTGGAAGAAGCTTCATTTCACTTTGAATTGAATGTACCCTCTTCATTATCATTGGCACTTTTCATGTTTCAAATTCAGCAAGAAATTTATCTTGAGTCTCAGTCAAAATTCATTGTGATAACTTCAAAAAGACACTCTACGTGACAATAGCTATACTTTTGTTCTCAGAAAGTGAATAAGAAACATAATCTTTTTCAATCATGTATTGCCGTCCCAAAGTCCATCCACACATTTATTCACACTGACACCAACTCTCGTTCTGTGTACCCAGTTTTCATCTCAAGCCCTGTCTACACTGATTTTATTTTCTCATGTCAGGAGCGAGTTGAGAAACTGCAAGCTGCTTCTGGTGGAAGAGAATTGGCCATCTGTAAGGGCATTGCCTGGATATTTTGATGTTTTACCATCCTTGTGGGAGGCTTCCCTCATGTCCCTGCATGGGCAGCTGGAGCTGACAGAGGGAGCTCATCTGTGCTCTCCCCGGGCTCAAACCTTTGACCTGCCAGTCTTCAGTCCTGCCAGCACAAGGGTCTAACCCATTGCACCACTGGGGGCTGATCATTTCATGAAGTTCAAATCTAACTTGAAACTGTGATGTTCAGGCAACAAGGTTCTCCAAAAGCATGCCAAAGACAACCCATAGTGCACATCAATGCTCTGTGTTTTGTGTAATTGCCATCTGGGCCTCAAACTGGTTTCAGGATTTCCAGTGCAATATTCTGCAAAACCACTTTAAGCAAGACTGTTTTGAAACTCGATTAAATTGTCAACATAGATGGCCCCTTATACATGCATTTCTTTGAGAACATTTTCAACACTGCTGCAGAACTCTGACAATGCCGTGAATGTTGTGGACCAAGCTAACCAACACTAGAATTTGGTACAGCTACAAAGATGTCTTCTGGCCGTGCAGTTACAAAAGGCCTTTTGCAGCCAATGAGTACCACTCACTGGCCGCGCATTCATTGGCTGATGACCATCCCTGCCTCACCCACTCCACCCCCATAACCTGGCAGTGGAGGGACATGGCAGCCACCATGAGGGTGCTCCACCTCCCTCCCCCAACAAGGAACCTGGCTCCCTGAGTCAAGTATCTCTTTTATTTGAAAATGTAGGTTGACTTCCCACAGAAAATCCCTATAGTGGTTCACAGTCTAAATAACAAAAGATATCAGATGTCCTGTTTAACATTGTACACAGTTAGTACATATGAATTCGGTCTCATAAATGTATGGAAATATGTAGAATACCAGAGTATTGGACTAGTATATTAATTAGCAATGCCCACTTAATGTCACCAAGTGGTACAACATAGAACATTTGTCAGTTGAAACAGTACAATAATATTGTATTGTAACAGTGAGATAATACAGCAAATGCTCACAAATGATAGAAATAGATTAGGAGTATGGTTGAACCTGTTCCTTGCACCCCTTTAGTGTATACACTTCTCTTTAGCCTGATTTCAAATGTTCTGATTCTTTTCTCTCTTTGCAGCTGTTGTTTTCATCATATTGCTTTCTGGCTAACATATCCCTGTGCCCCATTTCTCAGAATGGTTCATATATGGAGTCACACAATGAATAAAACTGGGATACATTGTGAAGAACAAACAAAGACAATTCACTGTTGTTGTGAGTTTTCTGGGCTGTATGGCCATGTTCCAGACGCATTCTGTCCTGACATTTCATCTACATCTATGGCAGGCATCCTCAGAAGTTGTCTGCCATAGATGCAATTCACCCATAGTTTCCTGCATCAATGACAAAAGCAATCCCAGCAAATCTGATTATTTTGTAAAGCAGGCTTTCTTTTCCTTTTTGTCACTGCAGCATCCTCAAATAAATACCTTCATCTGATGATGCTTGAACCCATTTATGAAAAGCACCCCTTCTCTTTTCTGGCTCCATGTATGACTCAAAAATACAGCCTTTAGATTATTCAAACACGAGCGGCTGAGTTGCTCCATGCCTGTTACAGATAGAAAGCACCATTTTGATTTCACATTTCAAGAGAGGTAGCAGAATAAATATTTGCTCTGTCTCCAAATCGCTTTACCCTAAGGGGTAACAATATCAGGCTATTACTTAAAAGGAGTGTTCTCCATTTATTTCCACTTTTAAAAAGAGAATGCCTTTTTGCCTTCTACTTGTTCTAGTGCTCATTCCAACCTCTAATAACTAGGAAACAAAATTCTCAGGCAGTTGGTTTTTGCTCTATGGTGACTTTTATTCTGCTATAGTTAGTCTTTCTCTAAGAAGACAATCTCTGCTCTTAGAATCCTTCTCACCACGTGCTGAAAACTCCTGACCTCTGTCTAGCTTTCAGAGAGAACAGTCTGATAATCATCAAAGACACTTGCCAGCATGAAGGTAGACATCCAAGAGCAGAACTTGCTTTGGAGATTTCAAGTACTTTTTGAATGAAAGATAAAGAAAAAAAACTTTTCTTGAACTGGGCTGATTGTGCTAAATGCTTAGTATGCCATCAGTGCAAAGCGCCTCTCACCCCATATTCATGCCACGGGGTTTGTACTGTAATATTTATGGAAACAGTGCCAGTAAAGCGGAGATGTGTTTCAAAGGACGAAGGTTACAAATACACTCCTGCAAAAAAGACTTTGATGTGGCTTTGTTCTGAAGGCTTGCTGTACATACAGCCTCAAGCTGGGAATGGTAGAGTTCTTCCAGATTTAATAAGTATCCATTGTGTGGTTTTGTGTGCCTTCAAGATGGTTGTTTCTGTCATGAGGAGGATAAAGACATGGCTGTCATGAAAGTACAAGTGTCCTTTCTATGGTGAATGTCATTAGGTAGCTGTGTCACTAAGAAAGAACTCATACTGAACCAGAGATATGTCTAGAAATTAGATATACCAGATTTTTCTTTTCCGTATCAGAACTTGAGAAACTGCAAGTCACTTCTGGTGTGAGAGAATTGACCATCTGCAGGGACATTGCCCAGGGGACGCCCGGTTGTTATACCATCCTGTGGGAGGCCTCTCTCATGTCTCTACATGGGAAGCTGGAGCTGACAGGTGGGAGCTCACCCCATCTCACGGATTCAAACTGAGACTTACCAGCCATGTCCATCTATATCCAAGCCACAACACAAAGCTTAAGAAGTCAGCATAGCTACCCTTTTCATATCCATGGGGGGTGGGAGACCTTGTGCTGTTAAGTGGGCATAGTGCCACTGGAACTGTTGGCTCATGTCATCTCTGCTCTTTGATCTAGGATTGAGATGTTTATCTTATTGAAGCATAGTAAATATCTTAATACTCTCATTGCCTGCATTTTTCTTGTATCATATCTCAGGATTTCCCCATGCCGTTTTCTTCTCATCCTTATTTATTATGGGAAAGGTGGTAGAGTCTTTGTCTAATGGAGAAGTATCATTTGTTTCTAGTTATGGAAACTAGCAATTCTTGACAGGTAATGTCATTGTTTATTCACCATTCTTAATTCATTCTGAACTGTTATGTTCCCACTGGGGCCAAAATGGTTTTAAAAGGCATCCGAGTTTCAAAAATAACCAAGTCATCATCATTTAAAATTGGCTATGTAAGAATCATAATAGAAGACTTTCAGATCATTATTAATGCTATCCATTACCAATTGCTTATAAGAATTATGGGAGCAGAAGGAAATGAAAAGATCAAATTAACTGTGGAAGAATAACTACATTCTCAAATGTCAATGGCTTTCTTTTTTCTGGGTCCAGACGATATCTTTGTTTTGAGTTGCTCCTAGGATCTTCTGAGTCATAAATCTATTTTCAGTGGTTTATTGTTATTTTATTATTTCTAAACGATTACATTACAGTAACTCAAGGCATGAAGTGACTGGAAATTAAAGTGCGCAAATGCAGAATAATGTCAATAAAAATGGAGTGGCAATTAAAAATCAGCCTTTCCTTTGCTGTCTCTTGTAGTTTGCTTCTCTCTTCTTCCCTCATTCTACCAGTATCCAAATTTCCTTCAAAATAATTTCTAAATCTAGTCAATTGCTACTCTACCATTGTTTACCTGTGTGAATCTTGGCTAGATGAAATGGAGTATTCTAATTGATTGTATGTAGTTTTTCATACATTATTTTCTGGTTTTGAGGGAAGTTTTTAAAGGTGGCAAATAGAAAACCCAGTGCTGGTGGCATTAGCGTTGGTGTCACCCAATATAAGTAATTAATGGTGTCACTCTTATGAACTGCTTCCCATCATAGACCACTCCATGATATTGTAGATAAAATACCAGAAAAATTGTCTAAGTTGGCAACTATAAAAACCACCAGCAACTAAAACAACAATGCATGCTTGGCCTGCATGCAGATGAAATCACTTGATTGAAAGTGTCATTGTAATTGGGTTGTAATGACAGCTTTGATTTAAACACATGCACATTAGAAGATTGAAAAGGTACATTAGCATAGAGTTCAGCCTTGCATATATATCAATACAGTACATGTAAATTGGGCTTTAAAATGATGTTTTTGTAGTTCTATTTAACTATGAGGATATTTTTATTTTAAAAATAAATTAGAGCTGAACCTTGCACACCATTTTTACAGACAGTCATTCTGCTGTCACCTCCCTCCGAGGGTGTCACAAAGTGTGGCTTACACCCATGCATATACAGCAGTGGGGCAGGGGGTCAAATTATGAAAAGGAAGCACTTCTAGCAACATAAAATTTCAATCATTTGGGCTGGGCTGAGATTAGAATGAGGAAAGCAAAATAAATCCCTTTATTCTCAATATTTGTTCACATCTTTTTTAAAAAATATCTTTCTAAAATGCCAACATTTTCCCATTTCATTTTTTCCCTTACAGATTAGCACGAAAGTATCTTTGAAGCAAATAGCTAGTGCAGTTCATTTACTTAGAGTAATTTATCTTTAAAGCACCCATTAAAATGGAAACTGCTTCTGCTAGCAAAGACCAGAGCCGAACACAATCAGTCCAGCAGCATTTTCTTCACTGCAGCTGACACACAGTATGCACATTGCCAGTAATGCATTTCATGTCATTTGTTTTATCTGTTCCATTCTCTAGCGAGATGCTCTTGGCAGGTGCTGTGCAAGCACATTAGCTCTTGTACACAAATTGTACACTTTCTCAGTTCTTGTGGGTTTTTTCGGGCTATATGGCCATGTTCTAGAGGCATTTCTCCTGACGTTTCGCCTGCATCTATGGCAAGCATCCTCAGAGGGTCTGGTTGCAATTAGTACAATGGGTTTATATATCTGTGGAATGGTTGGGGTGGGGCAAGGAGCTCTTCCCTGCTGCAGTTAGGTGTGAATGTTAGCTAATCACCTTCATTAGCATTTGAAGGCCTGCCTGAGTCTGGGAAAATCTGTTGCTGGGAGTTGTTAATCTGTGCCTGGTTTCTTCCTCTCTGATGTTTAGCTGTTAAAATTTTAGAGTTTTTTAAAACTGGTAGCCAGATTTTGTTCATTTTCATGGTCTCTTCCTTTCTGTTGAAATTGTCCACATGCTTGTGGATTTCAATGGCTTCTCTGTGTAGTCTGACATGGTGGTTGTTGGTGTGGTCCAGCATTTCTGTGTTCTCAAATAATATGCTATGTCCAGGCTGGTTCATCAGGTGCTCTGCTATGGCTGACTTCTCTGGTTGAAGTAGTCTGCAGTGCCTTTCATGTTCCTTGATGCGTGTCTGGGCGCTGCGTTTGGTGGTCCCTATGTAGACTTGTCCACAGCTGCATGGTATACGGTAGACTCCTGCAGAGGTGAGAGGATCCCTCTTGTCCTTTGCTGAACGTAGCATTTGTTGGATTTTCTTGGTGGGTTTGTAGATTGTTTGTATGTTGTGTTTCCTCATCAGCTTCCCTATGCGGTCAGTGGTTCCCTTGATGTATGGCAGGAACACTTTTCCTCGGGGTGGATCTTCATCTTTACTCTCGTGGTTTGTTCTTGGTCTTGTAGCTCTTCTGATGTCTGAGGTGGAGTATCCATTGGCCTGGAGAGCCCAGTTGAGGTGGTTCAGTTCATCTTGGAGGAGGTGGGGTTCGCAGATTCTTTTTGCACGGTCTGCCAAGGCTTTGATGGTGCTTCTTTTTTGACTTGGGTGATGGTTGGAGTTTTTATGTAGATATCTATCTGTGTGTGTGGGTTTTCTGTAGACGGTGTGACCCAATTGTTGATCTGGTTTGCGGATGACTGGGACATCTAGAAAAGGCAGTCTTCCTTCATTTTCTTTTTCCATGGTGAACTGGATGTTTGGATGGATGCTGTTAAGATGGTCCAGGAACCTGTTGAGTTCTTCATCTCCATGGCTCCAAATGGTGAAGGTGTCATCCACATATCTGAACCATATCGTGGGCTTTTTCGTTGCTGTCTCCAGGGCTTGTTCTTCAAAGTGTTCCATGTAGAAGTTAGCTATGACTGGGCTGAGAGGGCTCCCCATAGCTACTCCATCTTTCTGTTCGTAGAATTCATTGTCCCACTGAAAGTAACTGGTGGTGAGGCAATGGTGAAACAGAGCCGTGATGTCTTCTGGGAACCTCTGGTTGATGAGTGCCATGGTGTCTGCTACCGGGACCATGGTAAATAGAGATACCACATCGAAGCTGATCAGTTTGTCGTTTGTATTTAGCTTGAGATTGCTGATTTTTTCTATGAAGTGGGCTGAGTCCTTGATGTAGTGTGTAGTGAGCCCAATATGGCTTTGTAACTGTGCAGCAAGAAATTTTGCTAGGTCGTAAGTGGGGGATCCAATGGCACTCACGATGGGTCTGAGTGGGGTGGAGTCCTTATGGATTTTTGGGAGTCCATAAAGCCTGGGTGGATGGGCTTCCGATTTACATAGCTGCTGTCGTATGTCAAAGTTTATTGAGGAGTTCTTAATCAGGGTGTTGGTTTTCCTGGTTATTTTGGCAGTTGGGTCTTGCTTGAGTTTTTTGTATATAGTAGGGTCCAGGAGTTTTCTGATCTTCTCCTTGTATTGCTCCGTATGCATGATGACTGTGGCATTCCCCTTGTCTGCTGGCAGAATGAGGATATCAGGATCTGAATTTAGGTCTCGAATGGCTTCTCTTTCCTTCCTAGTAATGTTACTGGAGGGGAGTTTTGCCTTTTTCAGGATCCTTGCTGCTTCCGCTCGTACTTCTTCTGCTTCTTCCTCTGGTAGGCGGTAAATTGCTGATTCGACATTGGCAATGATGTTTTCTACTGGGATCCTGGTGGCGGTTACAGCAAAGTTTCCTCCTTTCGCTAGTATGGATACTTGGTCTTCAGAGAGTTGTCTGTCTGTCAGGTTGATGATGGTCCGTGATGTATCCAGTTCTGGTTTCGGCTGTTGCTTTTGGCGTTTGTGGAATTTTTGTTTTTGTCTGTTGGTGTGGACAACCATGTTCTTCTCCATTTTCCTGTAAGTGAGATTGTCTATTTTGTCCCAGTCCTGGGAATTCATCTTCTGGCTGATATTGATATGGAGATGCAGTAGTTCCTTGTCTGTGTTTGCGAGTTCTTTGCGGATGGTGTGGATTCTCTCTCTTAAGAGGTTGCGTTCCAGGCGGTCATAGATCCGGTGAGCCTGTGGTGTTTTGAAAGTCCTTTTGGCTGCGAGGAATTGTGGGATGGTATCTGTGTCTCTGCAGCGTAGAAGGAAAGTCAGGGAGCACAATAGATGTGCTTTCCTGGTCCTTAGTTTCTCCAATTTCCGTGTGTCTTGGAACAGTTTCTCCCCGTAGAGATGTTCAATGTATTGTACACTTTCTGCTTGTGATATCTCATGAGTGAAGAGACAGGAGGGCAGATAAAGCAACTTTCCATGAGCCTTTCCTAAGACATTTGTTAGGTTAAACTCCAAGCAAACTTAAAGGCAAGGAAAAGCTATAGTTCGGAGTCCTGAACTAAGACCTTGAGGTTTGAAAAATCACAACTTGGGACAAATGGGTAGTTTTGGGCATGACAGCATCTCACAACCTCAGAAGAAATGTGAGGGATGGGTACTTGGAATATAAAAGTAAGTTGTAAGGAAGTGGCTACAATTCCATGCTTTAACTACACATCGTGGTGACCTCAGTTTTATTAAATGTGTTAAACAGTCTTAACTGTCAATGGGAATGTACTTCACGCTGGCTCCTTCTTCCATCATCCAACTCTCATACCCTGCATCCAACTGGAAGAAGAGCATGCATGACATTTGTTTAAGTTCTTTCCATTTTTTATTAATTAGTAAGAGCATTTAAATTTTTGATGAGCAAACTGGATTAGGTCATTCTATCATTGGATATTCACTGGAGGACAGTTGTGTTTGCTGCTCCCGTGGTTTATTAAAGACACCTGGCATTATTAGCTCTTCAAAACATGTTTTTTTTTTCTAGTCTCAGATCATGTTAAAAATATACAAATCAGTTGCACAGTAGAAGAGCAATTTATAACCTAGCTGTCACCTTGAGAGACACTGATCCCAATCAATCAGTCAATCAGTCCTTGTTCTCTTTAACTTATCATTGTTTCCTTCCTTGAAATATTACAATCCTTTTTTGTTTTCCGCTGTCCTTTAACAATGAGTCATTTTGTGCTTGAGCTGATCTGAACCCTTCAGCCCAACATCTTTTCTTTCAAAAGAGGGCAAACCTTATGAAAGAGACAAGGTTGCTCCAAACTGCAAAACCTTAATTAACTCTAGTACAATGAAGTCACTAAATCCTTTGGCATCAATGTCTGACACCTTCAGAGTGATTACAGTGTCATAGAGGTACACTCTTCAGCAGTGGATCGGACATGAGAAGGATAAAGGTCTTACACTTACATCAGAATTCTAATTAATTTCAACAGTTTAGAGATTTCAAAAAAAGCTGGAGGAATGAATTGATATTTATGAATACATTGTGATATCAGTGCCATTTTGGGAGCCTTGTTTTCACTGCAGATCATTAGACAAAGTTCTAGTTTATTTTCAGTTGTCAAAAACTGAGTTAAAATCACTGTATGAATAAGCAAAAAAAATTTGGGGGGGGGGGACAAAACAATAAATAAATAACCTCCTCAGAGAAGTTTGTGTTACGTAAAATATGTTAAGCTCTAAGCTGCTATCAGAGCATAACTAAGTTTTAGTGTTAGCTACCTTGGAAATTATTAGCAAAATTGCATGAGTTGTTTTCCTCACCCCTTTAGTTCTCATTGGGTGCAAATTCCTGCAGTGCCATGAACTATATACATTCCTAGGTAATATTCTACATAATAGGGTCACATAAGTGGAACTCAAGAAGTCATAAAGCCTTTCATTGATGTTTCCTGTTCCACTTTAGAGCCATTTATTGATACCCCCCCCCTTTTTTTCCCTCTGAGTCTGCAAAATTGATGCTGTCAGTGAATTCAAAAGAGTTCACCTGACCTTTGATTAACAAAATATTTTACTATTTAGAAAATATTTTTGGTAGAATGTTTTCTTTAAAAATGGGCACACAACGCCTTTCCATATGCATGTATTTATTGTGTATTTTTACTATGTTTGGCATTGAATTGTTACTTGTTTGGAAGCCGTTCTGAGTCTCTCCTCAGAGGTCGAGAAGGACGGGGTATAAATGTTTAAAATAAATAAATAAATAAGGGTTATTTGTGCAGCACTTCCTTCATAATATATACTCTGAGAATTAACTATTTCTCAAATTCCCAAGAAGCTGACGTTTTCTCGCAATGGTCCATGGTGACAGAAAAAATAGATGCAGGAATTAGATAGATAAATAGATATAATAAATGCATCAGTAGCAGTAAGTCTTTTAACAGTTTTGTATTTTAACTGTGACATTTTAAGGAGATTACATAAAGCTAGAGCAGTTTTATGTATCACTGGTTACATTATCTTCCCTTCAAAGAGTTCAAGGTGATATTGTGTAGCTTCCTTACTCTCCACTTCATCATTACAACATCCTTGTGAGGGAAGTCAGGCTGAGAAGCTAACCCAATCTTGCTGAATTAATTTAGCAGTCAATAGAGATTAGAATCTCTACTGCACCACTATGGACCTCCTCCTAACATAAGACTTCCTTACAATAGTTCAGCATATATTTGGGCTTGTTTCATGGCAAGATGACATAGGGATTTACATTATCACAAATACCGGTGATCTTTACACACCAATACCTTTGGATGTGCCAAAAAATCCAATAAAAAGGGTGATTATATCTCTTCTTTGGTTTATCAAAGACATTTCATACCTCTCATGGAGGAAGAGTGTTGACAGCAGTGAGACATGATGCTTCTTTAACATGTTTGAATGAGGAGTGGAGAACCAAAGATTGTTGTTGTTTATTTGTTCAGTCACTTCTGACTCTTCGTGATCTCATGGACCAGCCCATGCCAGAGCTCCCTGTCAGCCGTCACCACTCCCAGCTCCTTCAAGGTCAAACCAGTCACTTCAAGGATACCAGCCACCTATCTTTCCCTTGGTCGGTCCCTCTTTTTCCTTCAATTTTCCCCAGCATCGCTGTTTTCTCCAAGCTTTCCTGTCTTCTCATTATGTGGCCAAAGTACTTCAACTTTGCCTCTAATATCCTTCCTTCCAGTGAGCAGCCGGGCATTATTTCCTGGAGTGTGGACTGGTTTGATCTTCTTGTGGTCCAAGACACTCTCAGAATTTTCCTCCAACACCACAGATCAAAAGCATCTATCTTCCTTTGCTCATCCTTCCTTATGTTCAAGCTCTCACATCCATAGGTTACTATGGGGAATACCATTGCTTTAACCAATTATGCTTTCCTATAAAATCCAAGTCCTTGCTCATATTAATGGACTCGGTCAATTCAGATGGACTATAATGCCCATCCCTAAGCCTGCTTCAGTCATAAGTTTGGGTTTTAGTGAAAGGCAAAATATTACAAAGAGCCATCCCCAGCAAATCTCCTCCTTTCCCTTCTTCCTGTGCCATAAAGAAGAGCACAATCCATCAAAACATCCCTAGCATGTTCTGAAATATGGTATAGCTGGATTGTTGGCTAATACAGTATATCTCCTCCAGTTTCAATAACATTTTATGATGCTACTTAAGCTTGGTATCCATCTTTGGCGCTCCATCCCTGAGCCAGCTGGCAGTATATCACTCCCCCAGAGCCAATGAAAATAAGTTCTAAGCTGTATTTCTCTGTTTCTTTACTGCAGTTGGCTGTCCAGATTCCTTGATTAAAGAGCTGCATCACTTCAGAATTCTGGGCGAGGAGCAGGTGAGTTAACATCTGAAAGGTAGCGTCACGGTGTCATAAAAGACAGATGCTAATGAGACAGCTTCTTTCTCTCTCTGGGGAGGCAGTGTGTGTCTCATGCCCCCCCCCACACACACACACACACACACCTGCTGCCCTGAAATTGAGGAGGGAAACACACACACACACACATACATACACATGAGTTGGAGACTTTTTAAAAAATCCTATCCATCAACCTCGACAGATTATTAATTGGTACATCTGCTATCTGCCACAGCTTTTCAACTCAAGACTCCTGCAGTAAACAAGCAGTATAAAATGGGAGGCACACAAGCAGGATGGTGAGATCTACTTAAGTAGCAAATGGATGTTAAAAGCTTGGTACTTTCAACACATTTTTGCCCTTCTAAAAACTTCTGATTCTGTTCCTCAATCTCTGCCTATTGGCTGTTTTTTGAATTCTAGAATTGTAGGTCATGTCACAATAAAATTTATTTATTTATTTATTTGCTATACTTGTATACCGCTGTTTCTCAGCCTAGCCGGCGACTCAACGCGTTTTACAACAAAATACAACAATCAACAGTATACAATTTAAAACCATAAAAGCATGATACACAATATTCGCACATCAATAACAATCCAATGCATCTCCTGACTAAAATCGTGATCCAGTTTCGTCGTCCATATTACCAATCCTTTAATCATTACATTCATTGCACCGAATTAACCAAATGCCTGTTCGAACATCCAGGTTTTTAATCTTCTACGGAACACCATCAGCGAGGGGGCTGATCTTACCTCCATGGGAAGGGCGCTCCATGGAAACTGATTTAGTGGTACATGCCATCATTTCTATTCTATTACTTACACACACACACACACACACCTTTTTTGAATGTGAGATTCATGTGGGCTAATGAAAGCACCTGCTCTGAAAAACAATCCATATTTGGAGGGAACAGTAGTATGACTAGAGCCCCTTCTACACTGCCATATACAATCCAGATTATCTGACTTGAACTGAATTATCTGGCAGTGCAGACTCATATAATCCAGTTCAAAGCCAATAGTGTGAATCATCTGCTTTGATGAGATCCAGCAATCTTAGGCCCTGCTTTATCTGTTACATGGCAGTGTAGAAAGGGCCTAGGGTTTCTGGATCTCATGTCCTGGTCCCAAATCTCCAGTTTTCATGGCGTATCTCCTGATAGAAGGCAAGGGCACAAAGTCTCCAGTTTTTTGTTGGCTCATAGAGGGAAAAGCTATGTGCAGATCAGCCATGCTGATGGATCAGTAGCCTATCACAGTTAGTAAGGTTTGATTTGTTGCTGCATTCTTCAAAGACCCTTTGAGAGATCTGTGTATTGACTTAGGGCTCCTCTACACTGCCATATAAAATCCAGATTATCTGCTTTGAACTGGATTATATGACAGTGTAGACTCATACAATCAAGTTCAAAAGAGATAATATGGATTATTTCTTTGAAAATCTGGATTATATGGAAGCATAAAGGGGGCCATAGGCCCCTTCCACACAGCTGAATAAAATCCCACATTATCTGCTTTGAATTGGAATATATGGCAGTGTGGAGTCAGCTAACCGAGTTCAAAGCAGTTATTGTGGGATTTTCTGTCTTGATATTCTGGGTTATATACGTGTGTGAAAGAACCTTTAATTAGCTTCCTCCTGAACTCTCAGTTGTGTCATCAGAGCTCACCTTCTACTCTGCTCTATAGTTACCTTTGGTTAGAAACAAGTAGGCTAAACTGAATGTTCCTTATCTTGTTAAGTGGATCATTTTAGCTTGATCTGGGAATGGCCCTTTTAGCTAAGATTTGTGTTTTGATGTCCAGATGGCAAAAATGTGTTTTCTCTCCCGCCGCCCCTCTCCCTTGCTTGGATGTGTTTGTGTGTGTTTAAATTACAAGCTGTGAGCATTTGTGGCTGGTATTTAATGAATTACATTTACTAATATCATCAGGAATGCCCTTAAATCTCAGGTTTATTTTTAAAATATCAGAAAATGTGATAATCCTGGACTAGCTTCCTGACTTTGCAGAAGGCTTAATATTTGCATAAAAGAAGACAACCACCTATTAAGATTATTATTTCTGTGGTCATAATTCTTGGAGTAGTGTAGGTGGATAGAGAGCTTAGTAGCAGCATTCATATTTTAATGTCTAAAAAATGTTTCCTGCACAGAAAATGCTGCACTTGGAGACATTTCACTCAAAAAATATGTACATGGTTGATTTGCAGCGAAAACTGCTTTTTCTGCACAGGAGACAGCTTTTTCTACAAAGAAAACATTTCCACACAGAAAGGGGGTTTTTTTCTGCAAAGTAACCACGTCAGTCTTCTGTACAATAAGTTCCAAACTGAAAATAGGTATCAGAAACTGAGGATTTAGAAGTCTTTCTTACTATGGGAAGAAAATTACTAAAATTACTCATTTCTTCTTCAGAAAAAGGATTAGTGATCGATTTTATCCTCATTTCTCCCTGAAACTTTGGCGAGCCACTAATGATTGAGACAAACTTTGCTCATTAACATAGATCTAATACAATTGTTGGCCATATCTAGAGTAGGATCATTGAATCAATTGCTAAAATAGGAAGTCAATATTTCTAACCCTTTACTTCATTGTGCTTGATGTAGCTAGAGCTATCTCCCTCTATGAACCATCTTGGAGATTAAGATCTTCTGAGGAGGCCCTACTCTCGGTCCCACCTCATTCACAGGTGTGGTTGGAGGGGATGAGAGATGGGGCCTTCTCAGTAGCGGCCCCTCACCTGTGGAACTCCCTTTCCAGTGATATTAGATCAGCCCCATCCTTCCTGGCCTTCAGAAAGAAAGTAAAAAAATGTAATTGTAGTGCAATAAATGAATACAGAATATGTGCAATGTCAACTGGAATGGCTGCGGACTATGATCTTGAATTGTGTGGTTTTAACGGTTGGTGTAATGTTTAGATGTTTTAATTTCTTTAGTTTTAATGTATATGTTTATTTTAATTGTATGTTGTTTCTATGGCATTGAATTGTTGCCTTTATGTAAATGCTGCTCTGAGTCCCCTTCGGGGTGAGAAGAGCAGGATATAAATATGGTAAATGAATAAATTAATTAAAGAGGGCTAAATGGAAGAATGATTGGCCAATGTGACTGCTCAAAGTTAAATAGCAGGATGGGGTTTCAGAAGAATATGCAACTGAGACCCATTTTAAAAACAAGTGGTATCAAACTCATAAACGAAATCCAAAGAAGAGAACAGTTCTTATAAGAATAATGCACTGCTAAACACACTAATTGAAGCACATTTTCTGGTGTGCAACACATGTGCATGGATCAAGGACAAGACTGAAAGAGCACTCTGGATCCACTGATATCCCACTATAAAACTTCAAAACACCTTGAAATGATTTAGAACAGTGATACCATGTCTGGATGAGAGTTCAGAAGTATTTCCTGTCTTTCAAATATGCTTCTCTTTGTAAAATGTGTTATTACAGATATCTAATGCTGTTGCTGTTTTTCATTCTTTTGCTTTCCTTGATCTGGTTTCTTTGAGTAGACTTACGACTTTGGGTCTCCTTTTTTGTGAATAATATAGGCAGAACATATTTTCAAAGCTTTTTCAGAAGTAATTTAAATAGTGGGTTGTATAAATTAAAAAAAGTTGTAGAAAATATTTTCATATTTTTAGTAATTTTAAAGTCCTTTGGTATGTGTTTGATAGTCATGATTTCTTCCACTTCTGTGAGCAAAATGAATCAATTCCAAAGAACCTAAAACATAGCTGAGATAGTCTCTTTTTGCATATAAGGGAGTAAGGGGTAAGAAAATTAATGTGTTGGTACCATTACAACTAAATGATTTTTATTTTAGCATGAACTTTTGTGAATATAAACCCACTTCTTCACAAGCAGTAGAGTGATGCTGAAGCCTGAGGTTTAAAGCATATTTATACAGTTGTGAGAGTGGGGCAGACTGTAATAGGATCCAAAAAGGTGCAAATCATGTCCCTTGGCCAAAATTTTCCAAAGAGCTGTGTGAGGTGATAAACATCTTCTAGATCTTTATAGTGGTCAGTTATTGTTGATGTGTGAAAGCAATAAAGCTCCTTAACAAAAGAGGATTTATAAACTACTAGCTGTGCCCTGCCACACATTGCTGTGGCCTTGGTAAGAATTTTCGAAGTAGAGGTAGATATCTGGACTATTATGAAAGAGAGGTACCTAGTACCTACCTATTCCTTCCCCCCCCCCCTTTTCTTCCCCTTCCCCTTTCTCTCCTTTCTTCCTTCTCTACCTCTTTCTTTCATTCCTTCTTTCGCTCTTTGGTTTCATCCTTCCTTCTCTCTTTCCTTCCTCCCCTCCCCCTTTCTCTACTTCTTCCTTTGCCTCCTTTCTTCCCTCCCTGTTTCCCTCCTTCTTTCACTTTTTGTTTCCTTTTCTCCTTCCTTCTTTCTTTACCTCTTTCCTGCATTTCCCTCCCTTTTTCCTTCCTTTCTACTTTCTCTTCTTCCTTCCTTCGGTACCTCTTTCTTTCCTTCTCTCCTTCCTTCCCTCTTTCCTTCCCTCCTTCCTCCTTTCCCTCCCTCCTTCTCTCTTTCCTTCCTTCCCCCTTTCCCTCCTTCATTCCTTCCTCTTTTTTCCCCTTCTCCTTTCTTCTCTCCTTCCTTCCTGTCTGTTCTCCCCCAATACCATGGTAGAGTCCCTTCTAACTCTATTCTAACGTTATATTATATAGTAGTATATATATATATATATATATATATATATATATATATATATATATATAACAGTATTATATAAAGTATTGTAATTATGTACACACACACACACACCAACCAGTGATCCAACATCCATCCATGTGTGTGTGCATGTGTGTGTGTCTACACTGCCATATAATCCAGTCCTAAGTAGATAATCTGGATTTTACATGGCAGTGTGGAAGGGGTGACTTTGGGTGCATCTACACTGTAGATTTAATAAAGGAGGATGAAGCTGGTGAGGGGAAGAGAAAAAGGAAGGAAAGGAAGGAAGGGAAGAGAGGGAAGGAAAGGGAGGGAAGGAAAGAAAAGGATGGAGGGAGGAGGGAGGGAGAAAAGGAAAGGAAGGGAGGAAGGAGGGAAGGGAGGGAGGGAAAGAAGTAAAGGAAGGTGAAAGAAAGGAAGTAGAGAAAGGGAGGAAGGGAAGGAAGGAGGGAGGGAAGGAGTGGGTTGGACTGGATGGCCTTTAGGGCTCCCTTCCAACTGGTTGGCCATCTGTTGTGAGACTTTGATGGTGTCTTCCTTTACTGCCAAATTAGGTTGGGCTGGATGGTCTTTGGGGCCTCTTTTCCAAGCAATGTCAGTTTCGAGTGTCCCTATTACGCCCATCATGGCACCTTCCTCCTTCCCTTGTGCTGTGGGAGTGTGTGTGTGGGGGGGGGGGAGACAGAGAGTCAGAGTGTGTGCACAGAGTTTGGCCCACCTCCCTCTTTTTTTCTCCCCCCCTCTCTCTCCTCCCCCTCCTCCTTCTCCTCAGCCTCTGCCCTTTGATCCCTTGCCTTAGCATTAGTTAGAGAGACATGCAGGGAGCAGAAACCATTGCCGCCGCTGCTGCTTTGGAATCCTCATTCTGTGTCCTCAGCGCAAGGGGGGCAAGGGGGGGGGGGTGTTGTCTTCTTCCTTTTTTGAATTTAAAGGTGTTTTGTGGGTTTTTTTCCAGTGATGGTCACTCCTTGGATTGTGATGAGTTTTTGTGCCAGATTTGGGGTCATTTGGCCCTGTCGTTTTTTGTTTTTAAGGTATTCATTACACACAGAGCATTTTTATATAGACAGATAGATTTATAGACAATTTCTAATGGAACCTGTCCTTGAAGTGACTGGCTTGACCTTGAAAGAGCTGGGGGTGCTGATGGCCGACAGGGAGCTCTGGCGTGGACTGGTCCATAAGGTCACGAAGAGTCAGAAATAACTGAATGAATAAACAACAACAATGGAACCTCATGTGTATGGGGGATGACAAGTAGATAGGAGTTGATCAACACACAATTTTAAAATTAAATTCACATTAGAGGCACTGGATCAGGAGTAATGTAACTGCATATAGTTTTCTTGCAATTTGAAACCACTTTTCTTAGAACAATGCCAGAAACTGAGTGGATCATACACCTGATACGTGTGTTCACTTTTTAAAAACTCACTTTTAATATTCCCTTGAGGCTTAAAATATAAGGCAAGAAGTTTGATTCAAAGCAGAAATCTTATAGCATATGAAAACAGCACGTTTACAACAAAAGAGTTAGTGATAGACTTGCACAAACTGCACGGCATAATTTTCGGAGGAACTAAGAGATACCTTGAGAATATGCTTTTATTCCAATTTATGCTTTTATTCCGATAATGAAATGTGTGGATGCTTTTAACAAGAGCTCTTCTTTTCAGATTCATCTATTGCCTTGGGTTTTTAAAGTACAAAAATAATGCTTGTTGGTGCCTTAATAGCATAATGATTTGGTATGATTTTTATACTGAGCCCATAGAAAATGTCAAATTTCTTGACAAAATATGACTCTCCTCACCATCCAATCTAGTGAATCAATTCTCTTGCTGATAACTTCCAAAAGAAAAATTGATTTTTTTAAAACTATTATTTATACATGAAAATTAAAAGAGAAAACAAAACAGCAGAGCCAGAAGTTGAGTGCTACTTGCCACAGCAAGCAGGAAGTGGTGAAGGGGCAACCCCAAGACCCAAATCGAACTTATACCAGACACAGAAGCAAACTTTGAGAGACTATAACTTTTTGGACACCCAGGCTCCCCCAAACAATATAGCATGTGGCCTTGTGGCTGGGGGAGTCTGAGAGTTATTATCCAAGTTCTGTATCCTGTTGGCATCCTGTACTAGCAGGTGTATTTGTTTCAGGGTTCTGCATTGGTGGTGGGAAAAGGCTGACAAAGGTTCCAAGCAACCTGACTTTTTTCACCACCATTGCATTCATAGCCTTTGTCACAACCTACACCAGTTTAATTACATCATAATGGTTGGTATGTGAAGGGAATCCTATGCCCCCCCCCCCCCCAAAAAAGTAATTTCTGGAAACACTGCTGAGATACTGGTATAAATCTTTGTAAATTCTCTTCTTGCAGGCAAGACTCAATAATTTTACTTTTTTCCAACTGCAAGAAATTTATCAAAATCTCAAAGATTATTCACTGGTTACAAGCAATACATGTTAATTTCTGGCATAGATAGCTACTTTTTAGGTTCAGAAAAAGGTTCACTATGCAGAAGGAAGCACATTTCTATACAAAGAACAAGGTTTCCCATACAAAACTTGTTTCCTGCACAGAAAGTATTGTTTTCAATTCAGGAAGATTGTCCTGTATGGAAAAAATGTTTTTGTGCAGAAAAAGTCTGTTTTTTAAAATTCAGAAATGACATTTTATGTGCAGAAAATACTCTTTTCTGTGTAAAAGACCATTATTATTATTATTATTATTATTATTATTATTATTATGCACCCCCTTTTCACACAAAAAACCCAAAGCAGTGAGAGACTCAAAGCAGTATATTTTTGACTCAGGATGGCTCCCAAACTATAAAGATCTTACCTATACAGTGGAACCTCTACTTAAGAGCATCCCAAATTAGGTCCCTATGGGGTGAGAAGGATGGGATATAAATGTCATAAATAAATAAATAAATAAACTCAAGAGCATTTTGAGTTAAGAGCTGTTGCTCAGCCCAAATTTCACATTGACATAAGATCAGTAGTTTGAGCTAAGAGCTAGCACCAGAGAGTGCTAACGGCAGAGTACGGGGCTTTAGGGCTTCAAGGGATCAGCTTCCATGCCTTGTGCCTCATGCTCTTCTATGCTTTGGGAGATTGCTGTCTGCTTTGCTCTTGTCCGCTTTGGAAGATTGCTGACTGTTTTGTTCTTGTCTGCTTTGAGGAACTTTGGGTTAGTTGGTTTTGTTCCTGGTATGTTTGGCTTCATGAAGAGGGAGAGGAAAAGAGAGCAAGAGAGTATGAAGAAAATTATGCTTCTGCCTCTTCACTTTGTGCTTTGTGCTTCTACCATTGTGCCACAACTTCATGCTTCTATAATTTTAAAGTTGATATTTCTTTTTATTGTATTGTCAAAGGCTTTCATGGCTGGAATCACTAGGTTCTTGTGGGTTTTTTCGGGCTAAGGGGCCATGTTCTAGAGGCATTTCTCCTGACGTTTTGCCTGCATCTATGGCAAGCATCCTCAGAGGTAGTGAGGTCTGTTGGAATTAGGACAATGGGTTTATATATTTGTGGAATGGCTGGGGTGGGGCAAAGAGCTTTTCTCTGCTGGAGCTAGGTGTGAATGTTTCAACTGACCACCTTCATTAGCATTTGAAGGCTTGCCTGAGCCTGGGAAAATCTTTTGTTGAGAGGTGTTAAGATGTGCCTGGTTGTTTCCTCTCTGCTGTTTTGCTGTTGTAATTTTAGAGTGTTTTTAATACTGGTAGCCAGATTTTGTTCATTTTCATGGTCTCTTTCACGGTCTCTATTTTCTTTTGTATTGTTTCATGTTCATTTATATATTGTTTGTTATTTATAAAGTACATTTTTTACTTAAAACACATAACAAAAATGGGGGTTTGGGTGTGGCGGAATGGATGAATAGCATTTCAATGGGAAAATTTGCTTTGAGATAAGACCATTCTGAGTTAAGAGCTCAGTCACAGGATTAATGAAACGCTTAAGTCAAGGTATCACCATAGAGGGTTTGTGCCTTCTCAATACTCTGATTACTTTGTGCTTTGGTTGTGATTTTCTTGCATGGCAGGGGGGCTGGACTAGAATGCCCATGCAGTCTCTTCTACCTATAATTCTATGAATGCTAAAAAAAACCCCTCAATTTTACCATTTTCCAGATAGTTTCTAATAGTATTTATATTCCTAGCTCTTACTACTCATATGAAGGAAATAAGAATGACAAACTTATTTAAAACCTGAAAAGCTTATTAAACTGCGCAATACATTTGCTTTTCTTTTGCAGTACAACCGTTACCAGTGCTATGGTGCTGAGGAATATGTTCTGCAGATGGGTGGGGTCTTATGTCCCACCCCAGGATGTGGTGCAGGGCTTCTTCCTGAACCAGAAATGAGAAGAATAGTGTGTGAGCCAAGCAACGGAATGGGCTGTGGGGTAAGGATAATGAATATTTCTAACAGTTCCATGGAAGCCAATTGAGATTGTCATGGAAAGAATTTGCCTCTTATGCAGATGCCTCTTGCATACACTTTACACCATAGTTGAATTCTGTGAATCCCAGTGAGTCATTTTAGTCTGGTGCTGCCATGTAAGAATGACCAATTTTGTCATGCAAATGTTGTCCATCTCTTCAGTTGGCGTGTAGGGTTGCTCATCTAAGTGATTATTATAAAAAGTGGGGCTGTGATGCTGACAAGCCAAAAGCTTTTACTCTTTTGAACGTCTTCAGCAGTCAGCAAAATGCTAAAGGTTTCGAAGCCAAGGGATTTGTTATTTTATTGACGGCACTCTCTTTAAGCAAATTTGAGGAGGGGATGGGTGAGAGTTAAGTTAAAATGCCAGCACATATTTTGAAAAAACCACTGAAGATTAATGCAGATATTATAGATGCATTGAATGAAAGCTAGCTTTAAATTATTGGAACGGAACTGGAATGCATGCAGGAAAAGATTGCCTCTGCCTCCTGCCTTGTTCGTTTCCAAGTAGTTAGGTGGGAAAAGCTCTCAGTTTTTATTTTAGGCATTTCTTTACATTCCTGCATTTGTATCCCTTTCCTTGCTCTTATAGACTGCGTTGATCATTTAATTTGCATTGAGATTTATGTTTTTCATACATGCATTGTTGTACGGTTTTCTTCCTTTTTTTTCACCTATCTTGAGGTTTTTCTTACCTTTCCCTTTTTTAAAAATGTCAGATGATTGTTTTTATTCTTTTTATCCCTCGGTAATATTGCACAAGCCTCATCTGAGGTAAGGTATATTCTGACTTGCAACAAGTTTTAGGAAGCACAAAATCGATTAAAAAATCTCAAAAGCATCCAAATTGTTTTCCATTTTGCCCAAAAAGTCCTGTTAGTCAAAACCCTGTGTTTATCAAATGGAAAAAAATAAGTAGACCAGTGAGGCTGCTCCATGGTGTTAAAACTCAAGATATTCAAAAATGTTTCAGTTAGCCTATGAATTTGGACTAGGCTAGACTTGCTGTTGGGCAGCCATTGTTGAGTCCTGATTTGAGAATTGAATTAGGATTCCAGAAAAACAGTATTTTAATCTCTGCTTCAGCATGGAAAGCCATTAAGTGGTTTTGGCTGAGTCACATTTTCTCAGCCTCAGAGCAGGGGAGTGATAAACCTCCTCTGGATAACCTTGCCAAGAAAATCCCATGCTTCATTTGCCTTGGACTCAACACTAGTTGGAAATGATTGAAGACAAACAACAACAACAACGCCCTCCAGTTAGGCCAAATGAGCTTCATAGTGTAGCTTTTGAGCGTCAAGTAATGCATATTTGTGTGATCTGGCAGACAAAACTCATGAAAGCTAAATAAAGAATGTTTCTTGTCTAACTTTTTGGTAAGTGTTTGAACTTAACACAATCTGATTTATCTAAGTCTTGTATATATGCATTCTGAATACTTTTTGTGAAAAAAGGAGGATACCTCATATATGTAAAACTTGCCATCCCCTGCCACGCATTGCTGTGGCCCAGTCTGTATATATGTGTTTTGTTTGTGTATATGTGTATATATGTGTGTTTGTGTTTATATATGTGGTTTTGCACATGCATTGTAATGGGGGTTTTTTGGCTTTTTAAATCCCTTCTGCTATGTTTTTCAATGTTTTTATGAATGATGGTCACTTGTTGGCCTGATAGGTGTATTGTGTCCAAATTTGGTGTTAATTCGCCCAGTGGTTTTTGAGTTATGTTAATCCCACAAACAAACATTACATTTTTATTTATATAGATTGCTGCATCTCATCTTAAAGCCATAGAGGTGTTATTGTTTCAGGATTTTTTTAAAAAAAAATCCTTTTTTTGAATAACTGAGAATCTACCTCTGACTTTTGTTAGAGTGCAGGAAAGTTACCAACATGTTAGCATCATGTTCTGGAATAACCACAATTACTGAACGGGACCTGCATGCCACCTATAACGAAAGCCCTGGCAAGTGAGAGTCATTCAGAACAATATGCTTATTCTCTAAGGTTTATTTTTACTCAAGGTGGAATGGGAGGAAAAATATTTAGCAATTCCAAGTACTGCTTACCTAAGAATGATTCCTCCATCTGGTTCTGCTGTTAGCTAATGTTTTCTATACAATTTTTTTTATTTTTACTCATAAAAATAGTAATTTGATTTCCCAGGGTGTTGTCATAACACTCCGTTCTTCCACCTTCATTGCTATTCATCAGGCCAATCTCTCTTGCTTTCATAGCTGTGATGTAAAACACTGACATGTTTAACACTGGAAACCAGCAAGAAAATATGGAAGCTGTTATACTTGGTGCCAACTAGTCTGCCTGTTGAAAAAGCTGGAGTAATCAAAGCTCATGAGAGCTCAATAAATAAAACATCTTTGTCTTGTTGTATACTAGACTAGTGCATTACTTGCTATATATCAGAAGGAATGTTTACCATTTGAAGGGACAGGACTTCCGCATCCAATCAAGTTAGGGCTGAGTGCTAAGCAAAAGGACTTGATTTGCCTATTGCAATGGATGCTCCATCAGCTCACAATTCTATCAGTTTGCACAGGAGTAATTTTTGAATACATGCACAATAGCAAGAGGGAAAACAAGATTCTTGGCAACTCATACAGGGACTTTTATATAATATTGGTAGATGCTCTTTATGCAGTTTGAGAAAGTGATGAATAGCATATAATGAGGCTGTCAAACTGAGTTGTTAGTCCATTTCACCTTGTTTCAGGTCTGTTTACACATATGTATTCAGTGAATCTGGGCAATTTGCAATATAAGAACTCTTTATTCATTACTATGAATTGCTGTCACTGCTTACTGCAAACTGATAACCTGTAACTTTCTGTTTCAGGTATAACATGTAATGTTCACTATAGTTCTGTGGTGAGGCTCTGTCATTCTTTTGTAGAGATGGCCCATCCAAGGTCCATTTTTTGAACACGCATTTCATATTAATGGGTCAGTATAACTCTTATCAAAAAAGGAACTGTCTCTGAATAAAGTGACAAAAGGTGAGAGGTTTGTATGTTCTATGAGAACTCAAAGGACACACTGACCCCCTTACTCCCTTTGCCCCAGTGCCACTTCTGGCCTTTTGGGGTGCCTTGATGGAAAAATGGCAGAGATAGCCAGAGGCAACTGGCCCCCTGGGGCAGTGCTGGCACTTTCGCCTCTCAGAGGAATGGCTCTTTATTTATCCACAGGTCATATGAAATCTGTAATTTTGGCCCCAAAGCCTGCCCCGACTTATGCATGAAGCCAACTTATACATGGATCTCTACAGTAGGTGCCTTCTCTTTTGCATTTTGATCCAGCTGTACTTTCAAGAAAATGTATAAATATATTACAATGGGCAAGGTAACACTGGAGGACATTGCTGAGATTAAAGAGCTGGCTCACAATAGAATTGCTTTGGGACATCATGTTGTGACTCTTTTGTCCCAGGGGGAATGAAAATGAGACAGACGTTTTCCATTATTGCTAAATGCTGAGCTGCTTGCATTATGCCACAGGCTCTAGGCAGTAATCATGTATAGCTTTCTTCTATTGAGTGGGCACTCTAGCCTGTAGAAAGTAGAATTCCATCTTGTTGACACATTATGCTTCACTTTCAAAGCAAGATGTTTCATTGCTAAAATATGACAGGCTCTTCTAGAATGACTGAGATTTTGTTTTTTCTTGTAATGTTTAACAAGTTTTGCAGCGAACTGTGAGAAGCACAAGAGCCATTATCATGTGCTGCAATGTTGATGAGCCTTAATGTCACCTTCTCTGCACCATCATGCAATGCAGTTAGTATGCCATGCAACTGGCAAAGGACAATATCATTTCCAATGTCTGTTGCCATGCAGGACTGCAGCTCATTAATACAATAGCAGAAAAGAAATTTGGGTCTTGGCACTGTCAGCGTATAGCAGTCTGCAGAAGCATTTCTGTTATTGACAGCATAGATCATATTTTCATTATGATCAATGGCAGGACACAGAATGCTAGTCATTTATATCTGTTTGCTTTATATAAGTAAAGAAAATGTGGTTTAGACTGAGGTAGTAAATGTGCAGGTCTTCAACGTGTTTTGACCTAAAACCTCTGTCAGCTGGTCACATTACAACTGTGCCAGTGGTGAGCAAACATGGGCAATTGCACATATTTTGAATGTCAAAAGTTTGGCTCCCTAGCTAAACCTTGACAGTAATTAAGAAGATTGATAGTGATTTCTAGTGGGGTTCCCATTCCCTCCTACCCACCCTGCCAAGTAATATGGGAAATCTGTGGATAGATCAGAATGTAGTCCTTTGAAAGGGAGAAAATGTGAGCAGAATGTACCATGATGTTTGAGAATGTGGTTAACTTGTATGTCTATCTATAATCAATTCCTTAGACATTCCTCTAATTGTAAATTTCTGTGAAAACACTAGATAGTGATTACCAGTTATGAGATAAAAGAGATTCAGACATGCGAAAAGAACCATACAACAAAGCTTTCCAAGAATGCTGAGGGCTGAACATTACTCCCTCAAACTAGAGAGAGTTTCCCATTCTTTTTGTTTTCATTGTACTTGCATATTCATGGGTTTGCACACAATCTCATTTTGAAATATGAGAGGTTTCCCTCCCTCCCTGATGTCCTCCCCCTCCCTTTCTCTTTGATCATATATCACATTCAATTTTCTGCAGCATTTCAGGAATTGGGCAGAGTGGTTAAGAGTGGTTGGCAACCTCTCATTCACAGGGTCATCCTAAGTCAAAACTGATAGTGCATATAAGAACAACACAAGAAAGATAAATCATACTAGAAACAGGGTGGAGGAAAGGGAGCTTTTCTCTTCTTTGCCAAGTGAAGAGATCTTATGGCCAGAGCTTGGAGAAAAGGATATTTTTTATTACAGTTTCCAGAACCCCCCAACCAGTGTGATCATAGACTGCTGGCTGGCAGTTCTTGGAACTGCTGTCCTCATAATCAATATTTCAAAATCTGGTTGCATCTGAAGGATGGGAGGGAAGTAAAACTGAGCTATCTGGATAGGTGAGAGAAACTCCGATGAATGAGATTGTGACATCAGAGACAACGCTGTGACACAGAGACTAAAACTACCATTATCCGTGTACTCCCTTCCTCTGTGTTAAAGACATGGAGCGAGGAAGAGATAAGGGTGCATTAGAATTTGGGAATTCACTTTCCCCCTATTATAATTATGATTAGATTCTCAAAGACTTCTTTCAGGGCACAGCGGGGTCTTTGCTACTCTCCAACTGACAGTATATCATTTTCAACTGACTGCATCTGAAAACAGATAAGGCAAATCAAGATGAATCCAAAAATTAACATAATTGAGGACAAGAGTGGTGAGCTTTTTGCTTTGAACAAAGAGGTGCATCACTGAGTCATAGAAGATGAAACATTAATGCAATCAGCCAAGGCTCTGGGCTGACTGGGAGTGACAAGAGACCAACGACAGGATCCCAATTATAGAACAGCCTTATCGGAGCAATCATCTACACATTTTTCACATATGAGCAGGATTAAGGCACCCAGGCTGAATGATGAATATTGCTAATAAATAAAAAAGAAATAAATGGAAATCCAACTAAGTATTCTTCCAAAACGGCGCTTTGTATTCCTCTTGTTGTAGCACTGAAAGTGAAAGCTGTATAATCAATGAGAAAAGGTGGAATACACGATAACAAGGTGGATTAGGATGAGTTTTATTGACCGAGAATTTCTAGTTTACGTTTGCTTGAATTGTTGATAAGGCAAACACAGAAATGTTCTCCTTGCCTGTCATTTAATCTTTTGAAATAACTAGTAAGCCAGTTTCACAATACATTCAGGCATAATAGGATTATAGCATCCCATTATCAGAAAGAAAGTCTTCCAAATGAGCATTGACTAAACAATTGTTATTCTTTAGTCCAGCCTCCAAACACAAATGGACATGGTGGCAACTCTGAAGGAAAAACTAGGACCGAAGTCCTGGTTCTGCAAGCTACACTGTAATATGGTTGATAACTGCTGTTGTTTTCCATTTCTTGTCCCTATGAGTCTGTCTTCATTGGTTTCCCTGACACAATTAAATCACTTATAGAGATTTGTCTTTGTAGTCTTACTTGCAAATTGGATCCCTTCATGCCTCTCAGTCACCAGTCACAAAACAAAGCACACTAAATGGAACAAACCAATATAAGGAAAATCATGTACTATGACAAATGTCTTTCACCACTTGACAAATCACCACTTCAAAAACATACTAAATGTATCTCTTAGTTTGGCCCCAAGCTTATATGCCAACACATAGGGAGAGCTAAAGGCTGGTTCAAATATTGACATTTCAATGGGTGCAAGTTCTAGGTTTTAAACCTGCTAAATTATGATGATTTAGCAGCTAAGTAATTTAAGTCTTCTTCAAATCATAACCTCTATTATCTTCTACCATCAGGAAGTAAAGCAACTATAAAAGAATGGAACTACAAGATAGGTTGATTGAATTGGTTTCTTGCCTTCCCATAACTTTAGCAACCCCTTCATTTCAGAAAGGGAAGGTGGGTTTTCCTTGGTCTGGTCATCTGAACAATGTATGATTTAAAATGGATTATAGAAGCTAGCTTATCCTTTGAATAATATTGAAAAAATATAGAGTCAATCATTATGCAGAAACCCTACCTGATTGTTATGACAAATGTCTATAAAGATTAACAAATCCATTGCAGAGTGAGGATGTGAATGCCTCCTAGCATCTCTCCTTCCATTATTGAAGATCAGAGCAATTTAATCATAAATTCTCATTTTGAGGACATAAACAGACTCCCCATATTGAATGATAGATGAAATATGGTTTGTGAAACAAAACTAGGAATGGACTGTGTATAATAGAAAATCATGGGGATAAAAAATTAGAAAACTGACCAAACCCCATTGATTGATACCATCATAAAAGTACATTTACTGTTAGCTGTCTTGTGTCCTTATATCGAGAGAAAGATGGGATAAAAATAAGGCTAATACATAATATTAGATCTCTTAAAAATAATTTATATGTTTTAGTTTCAATTAACTGCTACCAGAAGTAAAGGCCACGTTGAGGAAATAACTTTTTAAGCAAACCTGAGACCCAGACATCTCTGTTTAGCTTTCTTAATCAAACATTTCTCCATTTGGCAAAGATTCTTTTTTAGGCATGCAGAAGAGGATAAGAAAGTTATTGTATCAAAGACACAGTGTGTGCTATTTTGTAGGCTGCCCAGGTCCCTATAGGAGATGGTAGTGGGGTATAAATAAAGTGTTATTGTTGTTGCTATTGTTGTTAGCTGCTGGCTCTGTTGTTGTTGTTGTTGTTGTTGTTACTGTTGTTGCTGTTGCTGTTGTTTATAGATTCAAGGAATGGGTCAAATAAACTTATCAGGCCACAACCTGGATGATACTGAGTCATCTGGAAACAAGATTATGAAAGCAATGCAATTTAGTTTTCCAGAAATTCCCCACAAAATACCTCAAACCTGTCTCCATCCAATATGAATGTCACAGACCTCTTTGTAAAATGGTGAGTTCCTTGGGCAGTTTCTCTATTTTAGAGCTGGAGATGAGTTTCTGGTGAGGCAAATCAATAGAAGTTGGTTTGGACTATTTTGCCTTTAATTCTCAGAAAATAACACCCCCGTTTGTTTATTTACTTAGAGAATGTATACCTCAGCCTTCAGCCATCAGTCTCCCTGAGTGGCTTACATATATTAATTTGATAGGTCCCCTGCACACAAACTGACAGTCTAAAACACTGGTTCCCAAATATTGGTCCTCCAGATATTTTATATTTTAGCTCCCCGACTTCCTTTGTAAATCACTGATCTAAATGGTACATGACACATAAGGAAAAGGCAATGTCAGTGGGGAAGGGAATATATCCAGCAGATGCTGACAGCTCTCCTCCTCTTCAAAGCTCAGAGTAATGGCAGTTGGAATATGGATGAAGGGCTATCTTATCAGCTGCTGGGATCAAGGCATGATGGGCATGTGTCTAGCTGTTCCTCTTTTCTTTAAAAGCCAAATCAATTGTAGTTAGACTATTGAGAGGCTGTCACAGTCTCTGGGACCAAGGCATGGCAGAACTCAGAAATCAGAGCAATACCAGTAGGAATATGGAGGAAGGGGGATCTCTCCAGCTGTTGGGGCCAAGTATGATGGAGTTATTCATTTATGATGGAATAAACTCATCTCTCTCCTATGTAAGATCCTAAGCAGCTAAAGCCAGAGGTAAACATTGTTTATCCTTCACAGGAAAAGTTTGAACCTTGGAGTCTATATTTGTTTACCTACACAGGTAAACAAAGTGTTGTCCAGGTCTCCTGAGAACCAGGTTTTGAATCCCAACTCAAATATGGAAATCCATTGGGTGACCTCAAGCAAGTCACATTTTCTTAGCCTTACAGGAACACAATGGCAAACAATTTCTCAATCAATCTTGATGTGGGAGGTGGGGACCCTTAGGATAGTTTCATCAAAAGTTGTAGTTGATTCCAAGGCACATGTGAACATTTTTATTTAAGCACTATATCAGTCCTGTGCAGACCCCAGTCATATCAACTGATATCTGGGCAACTTCACCCTTGAAATGATTTCAATGTATTTGGCAGTATCCAGATACTGATAACAGGCATGTAGCCGGGGGGGGGGGGCTCGGGGGGCTTCAGCCCCCCCCCCGAAATTCTCATGGTGGTTCGCGAAAAGGCCTTACTGGTGCATTATTTAAACTGTTATGTTTATTCATATCATGATCTGATCACCATACTCGATATATCCCATATGCATGGGGGTATTGGGGTAATGATACAAAAGGTTTGCTAGGCTAGACCCTCTTTCACTCAGACTCAGCCCCCCCCGAAACTCAGCCCCCCCCCGAAACCCCCCCTGAAATTTTTTTAGCCCCCCCCCCCCCCCCGAAACAAAATCCTGGCTACGGGCCTGACTGATAATCTATCAGTATGCTAATATACTCCCTGCTCCTTAACTCTATTCCTATCCAAAGGCTGTTACAGTTATGTGAAGAAACTTATTTTTAAAAATGTTCTGAACTGCAAGACCCAGTCCCTGTTTCATATCAGGAGAATGATATATGATATTGGCGTCATATTTGTATTTTTAAAACAAAATTATCAGAAAAAACATAGATATTCCTTAGTTGCTGCAGGAGGGGAAAGCTTCTTTTCTTTTGTGTTGGGTATAAAAGGCTTATGAAACTTCAAATACCCATCCAAACAGAAGACCAAGCATTAAGAAACATCAATCACAAAAGAAATATTTTGGAACTATTTCAGGTAGCTAAGAATAGACACAGAATATAAAATGTCTCTTATCCTGAACAATAGCATTGATGCTACAAAGCTATATTATGAAAAATAATGGAAATGTCATTTTTAAAAGCCCCGAAATGATCTGGTTATATAAAGAAAAAAGTCCTGTGGAAGAAGAGGGGGAAGTCCAATGTAGATAGTATATCTGTAAAAGAAAAGCAACAAGTAATAGTTAGAGAATTATATCTCCATTAATTTCATTCCATCCATACATTGAAATCGAAACCATTGGTACCAATAGTAAATCCACCCATTATTCAGACAGTAGAGAGTGACCCGTGTTGGTGAATTTGTTTTGCAGGTATTTAAAAGATGCCTTGAAAGATACAGTGGGACACTTTTTGAAATGTGTTGATGTTTTGCCATGTACAGCTGTATCAACTGCTGAATACATTGCATGAGCATGTAAGCCCTGGGGCCATGTTACAAATTACATAAAGCAAATTCATTTCCCCTCTCAACTATATTGCTATTTTCACTCTTAGGACTATGATGGCCAGTCCCATCAGTGTTTAGAAGGCAGAGTGTTTCTTTGTTTCAGAAAATTGATACCCTAACTGTCAAGACCCAGACCAGGCAGCAAAACAAACGGCACTGTAGGAGTTAAAGGAAGGTGTTTAATGTCTATTAACAAAACAAAAGTAGTCTCTTCAATTCAGAGATGTAAACAAAGGAGGCTTGCGGTCAGCAGGAATGTAAACAAACTGGTCTCAGTCAGCCTTGGCTGACGAAAGGAAAGTCAGTCTTAAACAAAAGCAGGCAGCTTGAATTCAGCAGGAAAACTTAGTCCGTTTCAAAGGCAAACAAAACAGCAAACAGCAATCCGCATGAGGAGCGGTCCAATGAAGTTTCCAGGATAAAGCAGGGGCGTTGTCAGGCAGTCCGAGGGTCAAAGCAAGGAAGACTCACGAGTCTGGATCCAGCAGGGTTGTTCACACGATCAGGAAACACGAAGCTGCAACAAGAGCTCAGGGCAGGAGTTAACACAAGGCACACGGCATGCGACACTTTGAACTCTGCGATTAGTCTGTCCCCACGCTGCTGCTTAAATCTCATCCGAATCGCTGGAGTTACTTTCAGCTGGGTCTAACTCCTCAGGTGAATCCAGGCTGCGCCATTGTTGCCAGTCAGCACTTCGGGCTCCATCCTGCAAAGTATTATCTGCACCCCAATTATCATTAAAACCCTGGAATTCATCGCTAGATGTGGGAGCAGTAATCACATCCATTACTTCCTGAACTTTAGTCCAGTCCAGCTCTTCCTCTTCGCTGTCGAACTCCCCACAATCTGCTACATCTCTCAGGCGTTTAGCAACAGATCCCACATCACTATTTGAGCTGCTGGCTACTCTCTTTACACCTCTGTAATCTTCCAGCTCCATTTCCTCGCGAGTAAAACCCTCAAAATCCTCCTCATCTGTAGTCTCTAAGAACAAGTCTCTAATCCTTTTCAGCTGCTGCTGAGCTTCATCATTCTCTAAACCACGTTTCCTTCTACTACTAGTAGTAGGTGCATGAGACAAACGCTGAGTCTCAACACTAACCTTATAAGGTAGTTTCTCTCAGAACAGCCAACCTAAATTCAAAATATTAAAACCATATTTCACAGTAATCAATCACATAAAAATACAGCAACAACAACAGAGAACAACAGAAAAATGATAGAGAGCAGGTGATCATAGTCTGTTCATTAGTCAACAATTAAAAGTCCTAGGTTATTAAAATGCCCAGTAATACAGGTTCCTTCCTTTATATTTTGTTTCTTCTCCACTCCACATTACTTTCTGTCTCATTCACACTGTCTTTCATGCACTGTCCCCATCAACATTGCCATATAATGCAGTGTAGACTCATTTAATTCAGTTTAGCAGCACTGAACTGCATTAAATGATCTTTCATTCACCAAATAATGCATTTTAAACTGCATTATATAGCAATGTAGATGAGGTCTCTTTATTTTTTTTCTGGGGGTGGAAATGTTGCCATATCAGAATATTACTATTACTCAATTGTACAAGTTATCTGTGCAGTTTTCAGTAACAAAAGAAATAGTAAGAGCAATAAAAGGAAAAAGAGAAACAGTTGGGAGGGGAGAGTACAAAAGTGGAGTTTTTAAAATATATATAGTAAAACTATTATAAGCAACTCACGATAGTACAAAGCGCTTATATAATTGTGTATTTTGAAAACAAAAATCCTGGAGAAATAAGAAACTGGGACTGAAAAGATTGTGACCCAGTGACAAGTATGCCTATCTTAGGAGGGTTTTCAGAAACATCTTTCTAGTTGGCACCTATTCTACACTATTTGGCAGTGCATAAAGACTTTTTTCAGGGGAAATATTTGCAACTTCAAAACAGAGAATTATTGATTGTCCAAGGAGGGTGACTGTAGAACAAGCCCTATGAGTAGTGGTTCAAAGCCATTCAGCTTGAAACTTAGTACTTGGTGAGTCCAGTTTGAAAGCCTGCAGATCTGTCTTTCTGTTATACTTTTAGATATCAGATCACCTTGTCCCTGTCTGCCTGTTGTAACGGGGTGCCTGAGGAAGAGTACTAGAGGCACAGAAAAATTGTACTTATTTGTTTGGTTTAGCAGAGGCATTGCCGCAATATGGATTTTGATAAGAAGACCCAACAATCTTTCATAAGTGACTTGGGATTTATTTGTCCATACTTTACTTAAGAGTGGTAGATTGCTGTTCAAGCTTTCGCCATACCAAGAATCCCTTATGTTGTTCTTACTGTAATATTTTCCTTTCAAGCTACGCATAGTGTTTGTCCCAATGGGACATGGAATTAATTATTAGCAAATGATCCCGTATATTAATACAGTCAATAGAAAGCTGAATAGCTCAATCTTCATTTACAGTGTGACACATAGCTATTGAAAATTGCATTAAAGTACATTTAACCCATGGAGAGAGTTGCAGCTGAAATGCTGACACATGACAGAATAAATTGCCCTCATAAAAATTACAAGTGTTGCTTGATTGTAGGAATGTTATCCGTGTAATTTCAACATGGTATACCTTCCCACACTGTAAGAGAATCATGATTTTTTTTTTTTGGTTTGAATGCACTGTATGGGGCCTAAACAATGACAAAATAAGACTACTGTCCTGAATGTTTCCACTGACATATGAAAGGTTTGGGAAAGATAGAGTGCGAAATTATAATTCCCTAAACAGCATAACAAGTCACTCTGAGATTTGTAGTCCAAAACATGTTTCGAAGTATCGGAAATACTTTCTGGTATCCCTGATGTAGTACATGTAACTGTGTGTGTCTGAATCCTATTCATTAGTCTCAGTTAGAGTAGACCCATTGAATCAAATATTCAATATTAAATCAACACATAGGTAACTCCTACTGATTCAGTGGTTCAATTCTAGTTGGCCCTACCAGCAGGATTTGGGGGCAGAGAGAGGAGATTGTATTTGGGCAGACATTAGCATGAACACTGTGATTGTACTGGTTATTCTGTGAATACAGCTGGAGATTTATAAGAGCAGAGTAGAACAGAACTCCACAAATTGTCATTCTCTTTGCCACCTCCCTCATTTATGTTTCCAGTCACATATGCTATAAACCTTAAACAATGTACACAGTAAATGAAAGCCAGATACCATCTCTTAAAACAAACAAACAGGAATTTGTCTGTAAGACTTTTGTATGTGCCCAACTAGTTACTCTAGTGACAAAGTAGGTAATTACTTTAATGAAGCAGCAAATGATCTATTCCTGCAGTATATATACACATGCTCACATACATACAGAGAGAAAGGTCATTTGGACCAGTATGGTGGCTTAGGTAGAGTGCCATATTTGGATTAGAGAAGCTCAGATTCAAATCCTAAACTATCCATGATCATAGAATTCCTCTGAAAATTCTTCAAATGAGAATAAAAATTAATATGGTCAAGTATCTCTAGTGTGAATTCCCACCTCACCCTTAAATACAATTACCAAGGAAAAGAAAGTTCACCTCTGTGCTTCTGTAGAACAAAGGTGGGCCAAGTGAATCCCATGGCCTGCATGTGGTCCACCAGATCAGAAAGGCCAAATAATGCAATTTGAAATTGTATGAGCTGAGTAGACCCATATAATACAGTTTGTACTACTCTGAATTGCAGTATATGGGTCTATACTGACCATAAAATGCAGTTCAAACTGCATTATATGGCAGTATAGATTCAACAAAGTGTAGCCTTCCAAGTCTCATCTCTGCAGCTGCCTTCTCAACCCCATGCAAAGTGCCAGCAGCTTTGAAACTGCTGGTTCTATTTGCTTGCCATGACAACACAAATGTCCCCTCTTCCTAACAAACATTCCCATCTCCACCTTTTGTCCTTTGTCTTTCCTGTCTTTACCTCAATTGTTTGTTGTTCATCCTCCTGCAAGCCTACAAGCCAATTCTAGGGTTTGGAAGCTCCAATATAGTTCTGAAGAAGGTGAGCATAACTTATTTTAAAGTGAAACATTCTCTTTTAAGGGTAAAGTTGTTTTTTTTTTTTTTTTTTTTTGCAACTGTGACAGAACATGAAGTCTTGGGAGCAGTGAGGAAGAGCAGTATGGCCCCCAACTCCAAAGGTTGGCCATCCATGCTCTCAGAAAAATATTGGCAAGCACTCACCCCTTTTTCTTGACAAAGGTATTGAAATGTATTGCTCAACTGGGGAGATAACTTTATGCCTATACTCCTGCAATAACCTATGCATAAAGAAGGCACTTTGATGTTGCTTCTCACATGGTGCAACCAAACCACACTGCAGTGGTTAGTGGCTATGGTCTTTAATATATACTTATTTATTACAGTTATATTAAAATCCCTAGGGCAGGGAACACACAGCTTTTCAAAAACAGATACTTTGTGCCTTCTCTTCTTCCATCTCAGCTTTGATAATGTGTATTATTATTGCCTTAAGTGGAGAAATTGTTGGAGCAGTTCAGCAAAACTTTTTCATAGGTTCTTATGACAGCCTTTTCAATGACAGTGTCTGAATGATGTAGCACAATGTAATGAATAATGAGGTCTGCTGAATACAAAGACATGTTCACTGAGACTCTTTTCACACAATATTTTTTCTGTTGCATCTTAGTTTACACAATGTACTAGAAGCTTTTATTGTCAATACAGTGTTATTTCTGTGAAAGGGTACCATTGTATTTTAGTAACATGCTATTACAGTCAAGACTCTGTCATCATTCTTCATCTGAACCATCATTTTCCCAACTTATTTTACACCTTTTGTTTTCCATGGTCCTGAAGGAGATTTGTTTTGAAGCTATACACAAAGAAAGAGATGTTATTATGTGAGCTTGAGACGTGTTGTTCAGATCTGACTTAATTCAGATTGTCTCCATGTGAGGGTTTAGCCGAGGCTGAAATTGCTTCAGAAATGTATAGCCAGCTCAACGGTTTCTCTGATTTTCCATAAGTGAGTTAAGTTAGAGTCAGACTAAACATGATAAGGGCCGGCTACAGTGGTCAATAAATTGCATACTCTATTCATGAATAAAATTCAGGTCTGATATGAAGAACTGAACCTGCTTGAACAGTCTTGCCTCACTGTTTTCTCAGTTCTTTCATAACAACCTACTTGCAATACCTGAGTTGATTTGGAATGAGAAGACAGTAACTGAAATTGTTGAACAAGAGGACAAAGAATGGTAGTGAAACTTTTGTTCTGACCTTTTACTGCCATAATTAGACTTTTCCCCCTTCTTTCACAAATCAGACATGTATAAAAGTGTTTATAGTTTCATTATGTCCAATTTGGCCATAGGAAGAAGAAGGAATACAGGAGCCCCTTTCACACATGCCTTCCTTGAAAAGACAAACGTTATTGAAACAAGTTTTCAAGGTTGCACCTTTGACCCCGTCATCATGTTATTTGTTCTTCCAAGTTCTCACATGGATCTTTGAAATCTTGATTCATGAAAGCATACGTATAAAGGTTTTACCACCTCAGATAGTCACAACAATAAAAAGATAGCAAGAGCTGTATGAAATGTGGAAATGTTATAGGCACAGATGCAGATACTCTTTCACCCATCATCTCAATAACATTGAAGACGGCTAAGATCTCTAGCCAATTAGATTTGGAGTGAACATTTAGTCATTTCTTACATTGTCAGAAGCCACTGTGCAGATTTATTATGCTGCCTTTCCTAAAGGCAGCCAGCCCTGCAAAGGTGATAGTCAGTTAGAGGTATCCATACCATAGGGGTGATGAATCCATTGTAAATTTTAGTTCTAACTTTAAATAAGCTGCCTATACATTGTTCCCTCACTTATTGCGGGTGTTCCATTCCAGGAACACCAGCGATAAGTGAAAATCCACGATGTAGGGATGCCTGGATCCCCCTCTACTCCTCTTCCTATTTCCCCTCCTCTTTCTCCTTCCTAAATCTCCATCGACTTTGATGGGCTTTGAAGCGAGGCCACTGAGGAAAGGCCAGGCCCAGCCCTCAGGCAGGCAGGTAGGCAGGCAAGCAGGGAGGAAGGAAGGGAGAACAATGGAAGCATGCCACTGCCTCCTTCCTTCTCCAGCGGGTCCTTGGACAAGCAGGGAGGAAGGGAAGGAGTGCACTTGCCCAGCTGAGGCCTGCTGTTGCTGATGATGAGCTCTTCCTCCCTCCGCCTCCTGCCTGCCTGCCTGCCTGCCTGCCTGCGCCACGAGGAGAACCAGCTGGTCCCCAAAAAGATTAGGTTGCCCTCGCCCTCCTAATCCTGTCCCCTCCACCTCCAGCACCTTTGGACTTTCGGCCTTGGGCCCACTCAGCTCTTTGGGAACTAGCTGGTTCTCCTCGTGGCGCAGGCAGGCAGACCGGAAGGGGGAGGGAGGGAGAGCTCATCAGCAATAGCAGGCCTCAACTGGGCAAGCACGAACTTTCCCTTCCTCCCTGCCTGTCCAAGGAACTGTCAGAGCAGGAAGGAGGCAGCGACATGCTTCCCTTGTTCTCTCTTCCTTCCTGCCTGTCCAAGGAGCAGCCTCCTCTCCTCCTCCTCTTTCTCCGACTCATCCCCCAATAAATTCATTTAAAAAAAAACCATGAAATAACAAGTCCGCATAAAGCGAACCACAAAACAGCAAGGGAACACTGTATTGGGCAATGTAAACATTACTATACAATAGATTCAGCACCATGGATAGTTTCTGGAGTAGGTTCATTGCTCAGTGCATGGGAAGCTTCCAGTTACTGCTGATATTTAGTTCAGAACCAAGATTTCAGCCCTTTCACATCTAGATGGGTTTAAAAATGTAATGTATAGAAGCAGCTTGTGTAGTACCCCTATTCACAATATTTAAAAACATGTAATGTATAGAAGTACTTCACTAACAGTGTAGAAACCCAGCCATCTGTACCTTCTGACCTCCATGATGAAATGAATCTCCAGTGCCTTCTTTCTCTGTTTCTTCAAATTGTAATAATAGGTTTATGGATGATACATGAGTGTTCTCCATATAATTGAACCACTACAAAATAACCTTTGAAATGAGGGCCTTTTGCTTTGCAATTTTGCCTTTAGGACAATGTTGAAGAGCTTCTTCTACAAATCTTAATTCCTCTGACCTGTACATAAAACCCTTAATTTTTTTTAAATTCCATTGTTTCTCAAAATGAATGTTATTTCCCATGTATCTGATAAAATAGTCTACTGTGTTTGAAAACTCAAGTCACAATCTGTCAAGTAGATAAGCAACGTCTCTGAAAACCAAAAGCACCTGTCTTTTACAGCGGCAGATTATCAAGGCTACTTTGTGAGACATTAATAGAAACGGCTATCTGTAGGGGAGGCATTAGACATTTCAAAAAAGGTGTCCACCTACACGTGTCACTACCATTCTTAATAATATGAAGTATTTAAAAAAAGAAAATGCCAAAGCTTTTATTGTCTATACCACCTGAATAGAATATCTTTGGTAACATTTTTTTTTTGCTACCTAGATAAGAAGGGCCTGCCACCTAGTGTTCCGCTTATCTCTATGTTTTTCTTTCTCTTCTTCAAACTTTGCTGCACTCCTAAAGAAACAAAAGCCCTGCAAATAGAAGTGGCAGCTCCAGGCAGCTCAGTGCACCGTGTTTTACATTTTCCGTATTCCTTGGTTTGGCTACTTATTGGAAACACCAGTTTTGTGTAGCCCTAAGGCAACAAGGATGTCTTATATTGTGTACTTCTAGAAGCTGTTGCAGTGCCCTGGAGGGCATTCTAACTGTTTGTCCTAAATTGAGATGACAGTGTTGTTCATATTAAATTGCCTTCTTGCTTGGCTTGGCATGCTGGGATCCATATCTATTAATGCAGGAGTGTCCAAATGTCCTGCTAGGAAAGCAATTTGTTCCCCAGCAGGGCGCCTGCAGAGCAGCTGGTCTAAGAAGCCATCAGAGGGGATGTTAGGGATAAGTTCTATTTTTTCTTGTTTGAATGGAAATTTGTACGGATCCATCTCCATTTTTTCACCTCCCCCTGAAATCACCACCAGTACATAACCATCTCTGGTCACCTCTCTTTCCTATCTTTCAATCCTGTCATATCTTGCAGTGGCGAGACAGCTTTCACAGCCTGAGCTTTGTAACAGACACTCTGACAATGACAAATGTGCTATTAATGGAATTGGGTAACTGTGGAATGCCCTAGAGAGATGACACAGCTTTGGAAAATTTCTACTAAATGTTAGCTTTGCAACTTTTGCTCAAAGACATAGGAAGCCAGTATTTGAGTTAGCACGTTGGAGTGTATGTATGAATATAAACAAAACCAAACGAAAACATCTGCAAACAACTTGTAGGTAAGCCTGCATGCAGTTTTTCAGATCTCCAAATTCTTTTTTTTTATTTCTTAATCAAAAGTACTAAGAAAGACAGATAATAGATGTGGTAACTAAATGGAAGGGATGAAAGAAATGCACCTATTAATTAGGGCAGTACTTGATCAATCCCCACTACAGTTTAGGGTCTCAAATTATGGAAGGTCTCCATATGAAAAATAATGCCCTCCCACAACAGTCTATGGAAACCTTCAATATCAATACTTTAGTGCTTAAGACATGCTAAGTTTCTGTGTTATCCTAGCACAGTTTAGCTGCTTAAATACATCTTAATCTCAAATTAATTAATTCTAACTGTGTGTATTATTATTATATTTATTTATACCCCGCTTTATCTCCCCAAAGGGGACTCACAGCTGCTTGACATAAAAGCATTAATATACAATATAAAATATGCAAATATGCAAATATTAAAACAGAATTAAACAAAAACTGCACAGTGTGTGTGTGTGTGTGTGTGTGTGTGTGTAAGATATATATAAAGTGTCTACAGTTTCAGAAGCCAAGAACAAAAAACATGAATCATAAAAATGCTCATAACTTTTAGTGTCCTTGATGAAGATTGTATCATCATCATATTAGCCACATCAATGTTTCCTAGCATTCTGATCAACATCAGCCATATTTGTGCACTCTGGAACAACATAGTTTATGACACAGCATGGTTTATGGCACTGCAGTCACATAGCTGATTAGGGCAAAAGTATACCGCATGTAATTCTCTGTGAGTACTTATACAAGGCTGTATGCAGTTAGGGCAACTGCTGCAATTCAAAATGCAAGACCATGCATACTTTTAAAAGTAATTAGCTATAGATTTCACTTTCTATCATTGCTGTACCAGTTCCAAAATTTAAAAACATTACAAAATTCAAGATACGCATTGGGGTGATGTGGTTATTAGGCCAACCAAATGGTTTAAAATGCATTGTTAGCTTTTGAAGCTGACATTATTTCTCAAGCAAAGGTATTAAAAATCATACAAAAAAAGAAAAGTGACGGTATTGAAGTCAAATATAATTGGGCAATAACTTGTCTCAAGACAAAATGTGACTCTTCCTTACTGCCAGGCATCAGTGGGCTTCCTAAACAAGTATGGCCTGATCAGACTTTAGATTTCAGCTTTTTTGAATTCAGCATCACCTTCAACCCTGGCTAACACAATGAACCATTTTTATTCCTTTTATTGTATGCATGCATTTTCTTCTCCCTTAAAAAAATATTCTGAGGATAACAATCAAGAAAACAGCACTTGTGAAACAGTAGGAGGTTAGAACATTCATCCTACCAAACTGAGGACCAGCTCTGTATCAAACACAAAAAGGCATTGTGCTAGCTGCCTCTGACATAGCAGAGCTCTACATGCTCTCATGAAAGTGAGTCTCTTTTTCTTTCTGTGTCTCTCCTTCCTTCCTTCCCTACCTTTCATCATGGATACATGCAATACCTATTTCTTTAAGCTAGTGAAGGACAACTCTGTATGCTCTTGTGAACTCTGCATGCTCTCATGAAAGTGAGTCTCCTTCTCGGGCTCTTTCTCTGGCTCACTCTCCCCTACCTTTCATCAGAGACACATGCAATGCTTCATTTTTAACCTGCGATTTTGCCAAGATTCTTCCTGCTTATTCCCACATCTCAATGGAATGATGGTGCTTCCTATCTTTCACTGAAATATTACCATTTTGTTGTTATTCAATTGCCTTGAGCATGTGGGCCTTTGAATGGGGAAAAAAAGGAAATACAGCACTAGCTTCTTGTAGTCTCATTTCCTATGAAAAATACACAGAACATTTCAATATATTACTCTCTTCTCCCCCTCTCTTGATACTTAATTGTACCAGTTTCTGCTGAAACCCTGCAGGAGTAGTGCAAGAGATATAGCTATCATGGGTATTTGTTTAAAGAAAGCTGAAATTAGGTCAGTGTTCCAGCTGAAAGTGCACAGCAAGCCTCAATTCTTCTAGAGATACTGGTGAATACAACTGTAAGAACCATCTCAATCAGGCTAAGACATTGCTTTATCCTTTGAGCATTTATTTTTCAGGAGTTAGAAAATATTCTTACACAAAGAGTGCCTTTGCTCCATGGGGCTTGCCAATAACCCTTTTCTTTGGGCTGACTGTAATTATAACCAGTGGTTCAAAAAGTGCAAAAAGATTTCTAAACTTGGTAAAATGGCATTGATCTTATACTTTCTAAAATTACCAGCTTTATTATATAACTTATTTCACTTTGGTGCCTTCAACTTATGGCAATCCCATTGATTTCATAGAGTTTTTAATGCAAGGAATAGTCAGAGGTGGTTTCCTTCCCTCTGAAATAGAGTCTACGACACCTGATACTCATAGGTACTGTCCCAAGTCTGATGTTACTTAACTTTGAAGATCAGATGCGATCTGGTACCTTTCAGCTATTTTGTCTTTTGCTAGCTGCCATCAAATCAACTTCAACATGTGGCACCCCCATGAATGAGAGATTTATTTATTTATTATTTATTACCGTCACTTTTACCCCGCCCTTCTCACCCCCAAGGGGGGACTCAGGGCGGCTTACAGAAAAAGGCACAATTCGATGCCTTATCACATATACATACAAATATAAAAACAAGTAAGCAATTACAAAATTAAAATTAGATCATCAATACATAGTAACACCATAAACACAATAGTAGGCTAATCCTGAGCTCAGAGTTCGGAGTTCCGTAGATCCATCCGGTCCAATTCCAGCTCGTCATCAGGTCTTTCTTTAACTGCCTGGGTGTCCAAACGCCTGGTCCCACATCCAGGTCTTCAGCCTCTTCCTAAATGAGAGAAGGGACGTTGCCGATCTAATCTCCCCGGGGAGCGAGTTCCATAGGCGGGGGGCCACCACCGAGAAGGCCCTGCTCCCCGTCCCCGCCAATCTCACTTGTGAGAGAGGCGGGGTCGCGAGCAGGACCTCCCCAGAGGATCTTAGATTCCGAGGTGGGACGTAGAGGGAGATCCGTTCGGATAGATACACTGGTCCGGAACCGTTTAGGGTTTTGTAGGTCAAAACCAGCACTTTGAATTGTGCTCGGAATTGGATCGGCCAAGTCACTTTGCTATCAACAGATGTTCAGGTCTTGCAGACTTGGCCATGACTTAGAATCATAGAATAATAGAGTTGGAAGAAACTTCGTGGGCCATCTAGTCCAACCCCCTGCCAAGAAGCAGAACAATCACATTCAAAGCACCCCCAACAGATGGCCATCCAGCCTTTGTTTAAAAGCCTCCAAAGAAGGAGCCTCCACCACACTCTGGGGCAGAGAGTTCTACTGCTGAACAGCTCTCATGGTCAGGAAGTTCTTCCTCATGTTCAGATGGAATCTCCTTTCTTGTAGTTTGAAGCCATTGTTCTGTGTCCTAGTCTCCAGGGCAGCAGAAAACAAACTTGCTCCCTCCTCCGTAGGACTTCACCTCACATATTTATACATAGCTATCATGTCTCCTCTCAGCCTTCTCTTCTGCAGGCTAAACGTGCCCAGCTCTTTAAGCCGCTCCTCATAGGGCTTGTTGTCTGGGTGAAGATATGCAAAATCTTGAACTGTTTCAGTATCTTAATCATATACTTTGGAGTTATGTAAATCATCTGTAGTCATTATTTTTGTTTTCTTAATGTGCAGCTATAAGCCTGCCTTGACACTTTATTGGTTTTATTCAGTAATTGTTCTATGCTTTTGCTTTTTTCTGCATGTCTTAAATTGTTAATGTTCCTTCTTCCAATTCTCATACCTCTTTTCTCTGAGTCTAATCCTACTTTACATATGAAATGTTCAGCATACAAGTTAAACAGGTAGGGTAATAAACTGCAGCATTCTCTGACCTCCTCGCCAATTGGCAACCATTCAATTTTCCCATATTGTGTCATGACAGTAGCCTTTTGTCTTGAGTACAAATTATCCAGGCAATCACAAACTTTTAAAAAGCTTATCCTAAAATTTTCATAATCTATGCAGTCAAATACTTTACTATTATCTATAAAGTATTTGTTATTTATTTATTTACTGTATTTGTATATCGCCCCTCTCAGCCCTCAGGCGACTTGAGGCAGTTTACAAGGCAAAATTCAATGCCACAAAGCACAAGTACTATTTAAAAAACATTAACATACATAAAATCATAACAACAGCGATAAAACATAAGTCATTATTAAATCCTTATTTAAAAAAACATTGTCCAGTCCCATTGTATAGTTGTTCCAGTGTCCTATGTCGGCTACTCTGTATTTGCAAACTCTTGCTTGAAAAGCCATCTCTTAAGTTTTTCCAAAATGTTAATAGGAAAGAAGCTGATCTGATATCCCTAGGGAAGGTGCTCCACAGCCAAGGGTCCACCACCGGGAAGGCCCTGTCTCTCGTCCCCACCAGACATACTTGGGACGAAGGTGGGACCAAGAGCAGGGCCTCCCCAGATGATCTTAAAGTGCTCAATGGTTCATAAGGGGAGATGCGTTCAGACAGGGAAGTTGGGCCAGAACTTTTTAGAGATTTATAGGCGAAAACCAGCACTTTGAATTGTGCCCGGTAGCAAAGCGGCAGCCAGTGGAGCTGGTGCAGCAAGGGGGTTGTATGCTCCCTGAGTGCCGCTCCTGTTAGCAGCCTGACTGCTGTCCGTTGGAACAGTTGAAGCTTCCAGAAGGTCTTCAAAGGCAACTCCACACACAGCGCGTTGCAGTAGTCTATACAGGATGTACCCAGAGCGTGGACTACCATGGCCAAGTCAGACTTCCCAAGGTACGAGTGCAGCTGATGCACAAGTTTTAACTGTGCAAATGCTCCCCTGGTCACCACTGAAACCTGGGGTTCCAGGCTCAGTGATGAGTCCAAGATCACACCCAAGTACAGGTTGATTTTCTTTTGATATTCTTTGGTGTGCTCCATTATGTTTGCAATATAATCCCTAGTGACTCTTTCTTTCCTGAACCAAACTTGGACATCTGGCTTTATCACTTTACTTGCACAAAATATTGATTCAGCAGTCCTGTGGTTTCTGCCATTTATAGTGTCTCCTTTCTTGGGGATTGGAATGTCTTTAAGATGATGAATCAACTTTGTGCTTTAGTCTAAATGTTAAATGTGCCATCCAAACATGACCTATCACTAAAATAGGTTGAGCAGCTTATGTTTCTTTTAGAGTTTGTAAAAGCCAGGGTGCATTCATCACTGTACAAACACAGAAACCACCAGCTCCATCTTCTCTCAAGGATTTCCAATAAATGTAGGAGCAGAAGAACTGCTTCCAGTTTAAGGATAGCAGGAGATGAAAGGAAAGATGGCATTCTTAGGGAACTGAATATTGTCGTAATCTGATATTGAAGCTATATCAGATTAAGATGGAATGTGTGAATATTGGCATGAAATAATAAATGGATTTCTTTATATGCGGGATGCACAAGTGTTTGCACTTCTTAGAAAGAGCTGCAACACCTATCATGAAGGTACTGAAGAAAAAGATACAAATATCCAACATGATATATTTGTTGATTCTTCATACCACTCAGTGGATGTATGAATTAGTGCAGAAGGAAGTTAAAGCATATCCTAGTCTTCACAGCACATGAAGTTCTCGTCTACCTTCGCTATGTTATTTTGGACCATGAGGCAGGAGGGATGTGTGTCGCAAGGTTGAATGTTCCTTCATACACACAACACACTGTATGCACACAAAAGAGCCAATGTGAAATGATTTCTGAGCACAGTTTCTATTACCAAGCATTTCTCCTTATGTTCAGTTACATTTTGAAAGAGAAAAATAATGTGATAAAATGTACTCTTGTGGCTGATGGCAAAAAAGTGATTGATAGCCCTAACGTTTTTCATTTCAGTGTCAGCCATACATATCCAATGTAAAACAATTGCATTTGCCAGCATGACTACTTTTTATGTTAATAACTGTGCAATAATATCAAAGTGTTTGTCTTTTGTGCTGTAGGAGTGGGAGGATCTCTGAAGACCTTTGGTGTAGAAATAGGACCTCTAGAGCACTAAAAGCCTACCAGTAAAGCTGGTAAACAAGTCATAATACTAGTTTACTTTCAGATATATTCATGTCATTTTTACTAAATGTCAAAGTATGGAGGCGCTATCAAATATTTTTCTTGTCCTAAATAAGTTGTCAATGTGAGAACTACTGTGATAATTACTTAAATACAATACAAAATACACTTGTTTCTGGTTCTATAGCATTTGCATTAATTCTACAATAAATTGAAGTTTACATTAAAATCTGTACATTCAAAATAGTTTAGGTCTACAATTCAATTTAATAGAATGAGGATGGATTTGGACTACAGCCCACACTGCACTACACCTGAGTTTATGAGTTCGTAAGTACCTTAAAGTTAGTGAAGATAGAGATATTGTGATAAAATGAAGTCCGATTTGATGGTCCATAACTGTTTGGAAAGATTAAATCCTCATGGCTAACACTGATATTTTATAACGTTTTTTAGCACTGAACTACAGGAGCCATGGTGGCTCAATGAACTAAACCTTGTGCCAGCTGAACTGCTGACCTGAAGGTCGGCAGTTCGAATATCTGTCAGCTGCAGCTTCCCATGCAGGGACATGAGAGAAACCTCCCACAGGATGGTAACACATCCAGGCGTTCCCTGGACAACGTTCCTGCAGACGGCCTATTCTCTCACTCCAGAAGTGACTTGCAGTTTCTCAAGTCACTTCTGACATGATAAAAAAAGCATTGAACTAACATAGACATCCATGACATAGGAAATAGCATGGAACATGGGAAAAAATCAAAATTTTCTTACCACTGGTCAAGGCTTCAAATGCATTTGTTTTTTGCATATTTTTGCCATCATGTAAAGTATAAGGGTTTTTTTCACAAATAATTTTTTCATGAAAAGGTTCTCAAATCATAAAAGTCTTGTGTGGGTTGACTACTTTTTTCAATTGAATATTTTAAGTTGTTAAAACAACCATTCTGGTTGAAGCTAAGGAAAAATTATTCTTGTGGCACAAACATTTACATCTCAATCTTATACACTAAGCACAAAGAGAGAAACCGGTTAAATCTCTATTCTTCACTGCCATTTCTATATAAAGTGATAGTTTAAGGAACTTCACTGAGTGCACTCTGGTTTTGTACCATTTCTGTGACATGGCTCTGCCTGTAACTGCTTTCTATCACTATAATATTTCTGACATGGCCCACTCATTTTACTCCATTTGACATACCATCCACATCTGATGCCAAGAGGCAAAGGGGTAGTTCAGCTTTTGTCAAGGAGAAGAATGGAGGTTAGAGTATAAATAAAAAATCATCCCAAAGGCATTAGTGCTTTAGCCTGTTGGGAGGGTAAAAAAAAAAAAATCAAGGTCCATGAAGGAGCATTTGAAGCTGCTGGCAGGCTTTCAGCAACTCCAGCTTCACAGAAATGTTTAATTAGTCTCATTTAAAATAAATCCTTGATGTCGTGCAATTCACATTGAACAGTAATAATCCTTTTCTTAATTCAGATTGTACAATGTGATAACAGGAACATTAAGACTACAGGAAGTTCCTTTCATTGGTCAGTGAGTGTGCATAGTTTAGATAGAAATCTCCTATCATAAAGCACCATCACATGTCCCTCATTTACAAATGAAAGATTGTGAAGTACTTATCGGCAATAAAAGAGTGATAGGAAGCCCATGGGAAACAATAGTGATTTTAAAGCTCTCCTATCTAATCTGGCTAACATTTACATTAGGAACAAAGAATGTTTGGCTCTAGGGAAGTTTAGCTTAGTTTAGATTGTCATTGTAGTCTTACTTCTAGGAGAGATGTTCATGTAATCCTTTTAAGGCTGGTGATAATGTTAACAAAGAACATCTGGAGGAAATATACATGTCTTACATTTTTTATTTATTTTCTAATAATCAAAGATTTTTGCATTTTGTATCATAGCATTATGATTAATATGACTTGCTTGATTTTGCCTCAGTGGACATTACTGTCAAAAACCATTGTCATGGCAGTGTTGTCGTTTGAACTGGTGACAAGAACCCAAGGAGAGCTTGAGGTTCAGGAACTAGAGCTCAGATTGGCTGGAAAATGGTCTTGAAACATATTTTTTTTCTGGGGAGGGGAGGGGGTCCAAAGATTTGGGGATGAGTTGGAAAATCAGCATCTTTGCATCTTATTGTGGGAGCCCATTGCATATAAAGCAATATGCTGCATGTTCCCACCAGTCATTAAATAAATAAAAAAATCCAATTCACACTATGCAATTATAGCCCTTATTTCACTTAAACTTCCATAGTTAAATCTTGCGTAATCCCAAGATTTGAAATTTAGGAAGACATAGGAGGAGGAGGAGGAGGAGGAGGGGGGGGGGGAGGAGGAGGGGAAGGAGAAGGAGAACAACAACAACAACAACAACAATTTTGTTTTTATACCTCGCCTCCATCTCCCCGAAGTCTCTTGGTGCAACTTACATATGGCACAATGCCTAAAACAACGCAGAAAATAAACACACAATATAATACAAGATAAAACCAAAAGCAAATAAAACAAAGTTTAAGCTCAAAACAGTGCTCCATAACCAATGAGGAGAACTGTCGTAAAACATAACCTACTGTAAACGGGAGCAGTGAATATTAGCTAATGAACTAGGGCATGGGATGAAAGTGCAGTGCTGTGGCATTAAATTGTAGATTATTGGGACTAGACATTCTCAAAGGCTTGTCTAAACATCCAAGTCTTCAATTCCTTCCAGAAGGAGGACAGCGTGAGGGCTAGCCTAATCTCCCTAGGGAGGGCATCCAAAGCTGGGGGACCACCATCAAGGAGGCCCTCTCCCCACCAGCCGCCCTTGTGACGGTCGCAGAACCATGAGGAGGGCCTTCCCAGCAGATCTTAATGCTTGCACAGGAACATAGGGGGAATGTGGTCATGAAGATAGGCAGGTCCCAAACCTTTTAGGATTTTGTAGGTGATGACCTTCACTTTGAATTGGGACCAGAAACTTATTGGCAACCAGTGGAGTTGTTTGGATAGGTGTGTCATCGACTCCTTATAATTAGCTCCATATACTAGAATTCTCAAAAACTGAGCTTCAATTCATCACTAGACTTCACATGAAGTAAGCATGGCAGTTAAAGTGAAATATAGTTCTGTAGTAATAATGGACCCAAAATTGTACTGACCCTGGATTTCTTACAAATGATCAATAGAAAATCATTATGCTATGTTATAGCAGATACCCAAAGTGCAAGGCACATCTGTGCTGATATTTATCTCTTAATACTGCAAAGCCTGTCCTAGAGAATGCCTTGCTTCTGGAGAATGAAATGTACTTTTATTGCTCCATATAGTTGCATTGAAGGATCTAGCAAATTCCTAGAGAAGATACATCTCTAGGAATCTCTAGGTCATCCAATATAACTCTATGGTATGGTGAGATAATAATTTAATGGTGTTCAGTCATGTTGGCAATCAAGAACCTATTCCCTTCAGATGCAGGAGTCATGCTTATCTCAGTACAAATTATATCAGAGTGTGGTGAAATCTCATTCTCTGGAGTTTATAAGCAGAGGATGGATGGCCATCTGTCAGGATTACTTTGATTATGTATTCCTGCATAGCAGGAGGTTGGACTAGGTGGTCCTTGAGGGTCTCTTACTACTCTTGGATTCTAAGAAAGATTAGTTTCAACTGGGGCTTGTTGCAAAACTAAATTGTGGTCACACAATGAATTCCTCCCTCTGCTATAAGCAAAAGACCTGTGCTGGCATTATATCAATTTATGTCCCTTATAAGATGCCAACTGCAGATTCATGGGTGAGAACTATCAAAGTCTATGGAATAATGAATACAAAAGACAGTTCGCATTTTCTCCTTCCTTGTCCTTCTCTTCCCAACATTATCCAAAGAAATCATTCCATTTAATTCAAACTCTGGGAGTCTGTGTCTCTCTGTTTGTATTTCTATTTTCTTCTTAGTTTATTTCATTCATTTGATGAACTTTGGCAGTTGTTAAGGAACACCAGGTTATAGATTGCACAGTGTGACATTAAACCAACTAGTCTGCAGCTGGAGGTTTGTTTCAACACAATACTATTCCAAGTTGGCATGTGAGAAAATTAAAGCAACGATGTTAATTAACTTCTTCTGAATCTCCAACTAAAAATGTTGTTTCCTGTTGGCAAGGCTGATTTAGTTTGTCAGGTATCTCCCTTTAAGAAAAATCTTTACTACTCATGCAAATCTTTTAGGGTTTTTATTTCTCTCATTTCCAAATAAGCTGCTGCACCCTGTGGAAATTAAAGCTGAGCACAACATGAATATATTTACACTGTATCCAGATGTCAACTATTGTAGTGTCATGAGCCGCCACTTCAGAAGGAGAACTTTGCCAGGCAAGCTCTCTAAATCCTTCACTTTAATTGTGGCTACAAAAGTGGAGCAAACCAATCTGCTGACATTTCTTTGGTTTCTTTGACATGCCCATCATTAGCTGTGACCACAGCACATTTTTGTCCACTTTAATTACATTTTGTTTTGTGCTCCGGTTCTGCAAATATCAGCAGAAGCAACCATTCTGACAGTTTGACCTCCATCTTGTATCTTCCATAATGATGGTGATGATGATGATGATATAAGCCTAGGAGGGATATGGCAACTGGAACCGAGATTCATAAGATCTAACACAGCAATTCTCAACCTGTGGGTCCCCAGATGTTTTGGCCTTCAACTCCCAGAAATCCTAACAGCTGGTAAACTGGCTGGGATTTCTGTGAGTTGTAGGCCAAAACACCTGGGGACCCACAGGTTGAGAACCATTGATCTAGCAGTTCAGTTACAGAGAGTTTTAAGTAAAAGCTTTTTAAAAAATCTGATATTTTTTGCATTCTTTGAAAGGTCTCCGCCTTTCATGAATGTGTGTGTGTGTGTGTGTGTGATTTATGTGAATAAAGAGATGTGAAAGATATATTCTCTAATATTGTGATTAATTAATTAAACTGAACTGTTTTGTGAACAGAAATAGAAATTATGCATTTTCCCAGATGTTCTTGAACTGCATGTCCCAACAACCATAGCCAGTATAGTTAATTATGAGAAATTCTTGGAGCTGTAGTCCAGCAGCATCTGTGGGGCCACATTTCTGTAAGTTGTAATTTTATGTTATTTGGTGCTGCTGATAGTTTTTGGCATTTCTGGTTGTATTTTATATATTTGTGTTGCACTTTGTAGCCACCCCGGATCCCTTTAGGGAGATGGTGATGGGATATAAATAAAGTTGTTGTTGTTGTTGTTGTTATTCTGACACAAAAACACAGTATGACACAGCAAATGAGATATATATATATTGGATTATGTATCACAAAATCACAAGTCAAACACTTCCCAAGCATTTAGGACTGTGTGATATATTTTCGAATGATGTGCACAGATCCAAGTAAAGTGGCCTTTTGCAGTTGACAGATCGTGATTTTGTCAGTGTTTATTGTTTTCAAATGCCGGCAGAGAGCTTTTGGCACAGCACCCAGTGTGCCGATTACCCCTGGGACCACCTGTACTGGTTTATGCCAGAGCCTTTGCGGTTCTTACTATATAGAATGCTTTTGAAAAACCCTTATTTGTCAGATATTTTGGTTATTCTGTGCATATTTACAATTACAGTCCCTTACCTCAACAGATGCCAGCAGGTGTCATGATGGGTAGACTTTCCTCTGGTTTAGAGGACTATAGAGGAGGTTATCCAGATCATTTAATCTCATAAGAAGAGCAATAGAGGCCAAGCGTCTTTATATTCCAAATCTCCAAGTCAAAACAAGAAAGCCTTTCCCATACACTATGATAAAAGGGCCAATGTTACATGTTTCATACTCTCCAAGGAAGAAAGAACATCAGACGCCCGATTGGTAAGAACATCTCAATAATAATAATAATAATAATAATTATTATTATTATTATTATTATTATTATTATTATTACCTGCCTCTTCCTTCAGGTCGAACACTTCCATGAATAAGAAATAAGGGCTTTATTTAAACTCAACAAATCTTCAACCAAATGAAAGGACTGCTGCACAGGTCCCAGTAAGCATCTTCAGGATGTAGGCTTTGACAAACTTGCATTACTGTTGGTTGCACCTTCTCACTGGGAGCAGGGCTTATAATCAGTCCGCCCCAAGGCTCTCACTCTCAAAGACCTTCATAGCAAGGCATGCCAAAAAAAAAAACCTATCCACTTGGTACTTATAGATTTCCTTGAGGCTCCTTCACAGTTCCTGCTTTTAGATACAAAGGAGATCCCTGCAGCCCATCTCCAGTCATGCAGCTTCTATCTACCAGCTTACCTCCTGAGTTTTCTGGTGTCCTTTTATTTGTCTCCTTGCCACATCTCCTAGCAGAAGCTTTAACGGGGGTAAGTATCAGGTTCCCCTTTCTTTCTGAAGCCAGGGATCTGGGAACACCCGAGGCACTGCTACTGGTGAGTTCTGCTTTTCCATAGGCAGCTAATGTATGTTGTGATTTTTCCTTTTCTGCTTGGTTTACCATGAGAAGCAAAATTGGAATTTGTATTAGGGAGACAGTAAAAAATGGAAGCGAAGCTGAGCCTGCAAGTAATAAGCCGATCTTCAGCCAATCTCGTTATTGCTGGAGTCTACACAGCACATAGTTGTGCCTGCAAAATTATTCAGAAACAACATATAGTCCCTTTTGCCAAGCTTTTAGAGAATCCTATACTTCTTGTTCTAAGTTTTGAATCTAGTTTAATCAGGGTGGGCAACTTCTGAGATCCTAGAGGACATTTTTGCCCTTCACTACATTTTATCAGGATATACACCCAAACTCTCAGAAACTCTCCTGGAATCTGGGGAAAATATCACTGATGATTTATTGGATCACATCCTCAAAAGACTTGGGAATGTGATTTTCCAGTTTCTCCCCCCCCCCCCCCAATCCCACCCCAGTTGTAGGACAGGCCTGCTATTGCCCCCATTCCATCCATAATATATTATACTTCATGTCATTATTATAGAAGTATTGCATCAATTTTGGTTCATTTTTCAAAGATTGATAACCATCTTCAGAAAAACTGTATATGCCCAGAATGCATTGGAGCTGCACCCCACCCCATTTACTTTCTTTTTAGATTTTCTTTTGCTTCTGCATTCTTTCTTTTTAGAAGCAAAGCTCCAAAGTTGGGATATTTATAGCTTCTCTGAAGGGCTATCCTAGGAAGCTGAAAGCTCTAATGTTATTGTGTCCTCTGAAGCATTGGGTGCAAAATTGGCCCTTGACTGCCATACAGTTACAACACAATAATGCCCTAAGAGAGCTTCTCAGCCTATCTGATCTGGAAGAATGGCAATTATTTTTTTCCAGTTTTGCCAGGAACTGGTACTATGCTTGGGTCTATTGGGTACAATTGTTTCTTCCCTTCTTGGAACTTTTCTGGAGACACACAGACAACAGTTCAAGGAATGGACATAAGCCCAGGGGCCACCACTTTGGGTGGCATTAATCTAAAACATTGTATATATCTTTTGTGTTCTCTTCTCACACATCCCATGGGCTGCAACCATACAAGATCTATGATTCCCTGCAGTTCAGGTGGGTTGTAGCTATTTTGCAATGAAAAATCACCTGGAAATTGGAGCAGAGTTTAGGTTTAAATGGGAGAAGGATGGAGATAGTTGGAAATGCCATATATGGGATATAGGAACTGTATGCAATGCCATGCTACACATTACCCATGCATACTAGAGAGTGATAGTGTTAGAGCTTTAGTGATACTCATTGTAACCTTTAACAAGTGAAATGGGGTATTGCCATGCTTCCTACAGGGGAAAGGGAATGTAAGGCAGCCTTGTAATGCAAGCAGAAAAAAGAACATTGTTATGCTCCTATCATTGCTTGTAACACATTACCTCCAAACTCTAATAAGGTGCAGCTCTTCTTCAAAGATTATCAGTCACTGAGGATTATAAGTCATTAAGGTTGACATTCTGCAGAAAATAATGGTAGCATCAGTGATGTTAGATAATTTAGAATGCTTGTCACTAGCCAAGAAAGGAAGATGGGTTAAAGAAACAGGGTACCATTTTATTTCTAGCACAGTGAGATGTAGTGTGCAAAACCACATCTTCAGAATTCAAGGAAAAACATCTGACATAAATGAAGGTATACTTTTCAGGAGAAATGGACCAAGCAAAACATTGAGGTTTCAGGGAATCTTAAAGGGGAAAGCCTTTGAAGTTTTAGACTGTTCTCCACACTTTGTTTCTGCCTGCGCTGTTTGTTTTCCTTTCATTATAGTACAAGAAATACAATGGAGGGACTATGCATTTGAATACAAATCAACAAGGGCTGTCACAGGGAGTCATTCTTAAGCCAGGTTAAAAGAGTTGTAGCTTGCTTATAATATTACTGTGTTCCAAGGGAATCACATGTTGTTACTAAACTGAAGAAGATTGATGATATTCCAAGAGCTGATGGCTAGGAGCAGCCCCTCTGACTTAAATGCACATTGAGTCTGATAGGGACTTGTGGAGAGCACCTCTGGGCTATGTTAGTCTTGCTGTGATGACTCCAACAGAAGATTACTCTTTAAGCGAGCAGCCAAAATATATCTTTATCAAGGTCATGTGTCCAGATTTCAGTTTTAGATGCATATATAGTTGCCCACTTTGTCCATGGCCCTGAGCAACATCACTTGAAACTGATTTAAGATATGCCCATCAGCACACTCCATGAAAACATCCCATATGAATACTATGCTAATAAAGATTTCTAGTTAAATATCATGCTACCATTATTTCTGCACATGTTTTCCAAACATGTTACAGGCAAACAAGCCACAAAATGATTGTAGGCAGTCTCCGAGTTACAAACATCCTACTTACAAGTGACCAATAGTTAAGAACGGGCGAGTGAGACAACAGAAAGTGCGAGAAATCAATCCCTAGGAAGGGAAAATCACTCTTGTAAGAGTGGAAAGGTGAGGGAAAGGTGTCTCAACTGAAGCCTTATCACCAGTCCTTGTTTCCACAACAAGGCAAGTTTTTCAAAATCCAATTATGAAAGGGACCAAAAGTGAGGTGAAATCTTCTGAACAGGGGCACAGAAAGCAAAAAAAACAAAACAAAAAAACACACACACCATGGGGGTATTAACCTTTCTCTATGCTATCCAAAACTATGTATCTGCCTACCTACCTACCTACCTACCTATTCTGCTTTGAATTCAATTTTCTTGCTTCTTGGCAGGGGGTTGGACTGGATGCCCGAGGTCTCTTCCAACTCTATGATTATATATATGGCAGGAGTTACACTTAAAATGTACCTGTTCTACCTTACATACAAATTCAAGTTAAGAAAAAATGTACAGAACCTATCTTGTTCATAACTTGGGGAATGTCTGGAGCTGGTTGTACTCGGGCAAGAATTGGAATCATACCATCCTCCAGATGATGTTGGACTCTAACTCCTAACATTTCTCACCCAGATTCTGCTGGGATTTGCAGTCCAAAAATGTTTGTCAGGCCATGCAATTTCTATCTCTGTTCCAGGAGAATAGATTCTTGACTAGTGATGCTCCTGGTTTGGATTTCCTGTTCTAGCTAGAGTTCATGGCTCACAAGTCCGATCCAACGATGGAAAACTTTAGACAACCGTCTGCAGCTTCAGTGCTGTCAAAGAAAACTGCTCTAAATATGCTTGGAGTTTGTTACAGCCAGATTAAGCTTTTCACCTTTTGCATTCCAATAATGTCACCTTCATCTTCAAAGGCTGGTTCCTGAGAAAATCAAGACTACTCCTGGTAACAAAGATGAAATAGAGGTTATTGGATCGCCGCCTTGTCGGGGCGCTGGAGCTTGAGCACCTCAATGATGTCATGAGCGAAACCGTGAAGGGCCACCCAAGACGGGACGGTTGTGGCAGAGAGGTCAGACCAAGCGTGATCCCTGGGGAAGGCAATGGCAAACCACTCCAGTATCCTTGCCAAGAAAACTAAATGGACGAGTACAACCAGAGATATGTCGGTATGCCATTGGAAGATGGGACTCCCAGGTCGGAAGATGGCCAAAATGCTACTGGGGAGGAGCAGAGGATAAGTTCAACTAGCCCCAGATGTGATGACGCAGCTAGCTCAAAGCCGAAAGGAAGGCTAGCGGCCGACGGTACTGGAGGTGAACGACGAATCCAATGCTCTAAAGATCAACACACCATAGGAACCTGGAATGTAAGATCTATGAGCCAGGGCAAATTGGATGTTGTTATTGGTGAGATGTCAAGACTAAAGATAGACATTCTGGGGGTCAGCGAACTGAAATGGACTGGAATGGGCCACTTCACATCAGATGACCACCAGATCTACTACTGCGGACAAGAGGAACATCGAAGAAATGGAGTAGCCTTCATAATTAATAAGAAATTCGCTAAAGCGGTGCTTGGATACAACCCAAAAAATGACAGAATGATCTCAATTCGAGTGCAAGGAAAGCCTTTCAACATTACAGTGATCCAAATATACGCCCCAACCACAGCTGCTGAAGAAGCAGAAGTAGATCAGTTCTATGAGGATCTGCAGGACCTACTGGATAATACACCAAAAAGAGACATTATTTTCATTACAGGAGACTGGAATGCCAAGGTGGGAAGTCAAATGACAACTGGGATCACAGGCAAGCATGGTCTGGGAGAACAAAATGAAGCGGGACGCAGGCTGATAGAATTTTGCCAGGAAAACTCGCTGTGTATAACAAACACTCTCTTCCAACAACCTAAAAGACGGCTTTATACATGGACTTCACCAGATGGTCAGCACCGAAATCAGATTGACTACATCCTTTGCAGCCAAAGGTGGCGGACATCCATCCAGTCGGTGAAAACAAGACCTGGGGCTGACTGTAGCTCAGATCACGAACTTCTTATTGCCCAATTTAGAATAAAACTAAAGAGATCAGGGAAAATACACAGACCAGTTAGATATGATCTCACTAACATTCCTAGCGAATATACAGTGGAAGTGAAGAACAGATTTGAAGGACTAGATTTAGTAAACAGAGTCCCAGAAGAACTATGGACAGAAGTCCGAGACATTGTTCAGGAGGCGGCAACAAAGTACGTTCCAAAGAAAAAGAAAACCAAGAAGGCAAAATGGTTGTCTGCTGAGACACTGGAAGTAGCCCAAGAAAGGAGGAAAGCAAAAGGAAACAGGGATAAGGGGAGATATGCCCAGTTAAATGCGCAATTCCAGAGGTTAGCCAGAAGAGATAAGGAACTATTTTTAAATAAGCAATGCATGGAAGTGGAAGAAGACAACAGAATAGGAAGGACAAGAGACCTCTTCCAGAAAATTAGAAACATTGGAGGTAAATTTCAGGGAAAAATTGGTATGATAAGAAACAAAGATGGCAGGGACCTAACAGAAGCTGAAGAGATCAAGAGAAGGTGGCGAGACTATACAGAAGATCTGTATAGGAAGGATAATAATATTGAGGATAGTTTTGACGGTGTGGTGAATGAATTAGAACCAGACATCCTGAGGAGTGAGGTGGAATGGGCCTTAAGAAGCATTGCTAACAACAAGGCAGCAGGAGACGACGGGATTCCAGCTGAACTATTTAAAATCTTAAAAGATGATGCTGTCAAGGTGATGCATGTCATTTGCCAGCAAATATGGAAAACACAAGAATGGCCATCAGACTGGAAAAAATCAACTTATATCCCCATACCAAAAAAGGGAAATGCAAAAGACTGCTCCAACTTCCGTACAGTGGCCCTTATTTCTCATGCCAGTAAGGTAATGCTCAAGATCCTGCAAGGAAGACTCCAGCAATACATGGAGCGAGAGTTGCCAGATGTTCAGGCTGGGTTTAGAAAAGGTAGAGGAACGAGAGACCAAATTGCCAATATCCGCTGGATAATGGAGAAAAGCAGGGAGTTTCAGAAAAACATCTACTTCTGCTTCATTGACTATTCTAAAGCCTTTGACTGTGTGGATCATAATAAATTGTGGCAAGTTCTTAGTGGGATGGGCATCCCAAGCCACATTGTCTCTCTCCTGAGGAATCTGTACAAGGACCAAGTAGCAACAGTCAGAACTGACCACGGAACAACAGACTGGTTCAAGATTGGGAAAGGCGTACGGCAAGGCTGCATACTCTCACCCAACCTTTTTAACTTGTATGCAGAACACATCATGCGATGTGCGGGGCTGGATGAATGCAAAGCTGGGGTGAAAATTGCTGGAAGAAACATTAACAACCTCAGATATGCAGATGACACCACTCTGATGGCCGAAAGCGAGGAGGAGCTGAGGAGCCTTCTAATCAAGGTGAAAGAAGAAAGCGCAAAAGCCGGGTTGCAGCTAAACGTCAAAAAAACCAAGATTATGGCAACAAGAATGATTGACAACTGGGAAATAGAGGGAGAAACTGTGGAGGCCGTGACGGACTTTGTATTTCTAGGTGCAAAGATTACTGCAGATGCAGACTGTGGCCAGGAAATCAGAAGACGCTTCCTTCTTGGGAGGAGAGCAATGTCCAATCTCGATAAAATAGTAAAGAGTAGAGACATCAGACTGGCAACAAAGATCCGCCTAGTCAAAGCCATGGTATTCCCTGTAGTCACCTACGGATGTGAGAGCTGGACCTTAGGGAAGGCTGAGCGAAGGAAGATCGATGCTTTTGAACTGTGGTGCTGGAGGAAAGTTCTGAGAGTGCCTTGGACTGCGAGAAGATCCAACCAGTCCATCCTCCAGGAAATAAAGCCCGACTGCTCACTGGAGGGAAAGATACTAGAGACAAAGTTGAAGTACTTTGGCCACATCATGAGGAGACAGGAAAGCCTAGAGAAGACAATTATGCTGGGGAAAGTGGAAGGCAAAAGGAAGAGGGGCCGACCAAGGGCAAGATGGATGGATGGCATCCTTGAAGTGACTGGACTGACCTTGAGGGAGCTGGGGGTGGTAACGGCCGACAGGGAGCTCTGGCGTGGGCTGGTCCATGAGGTCACGAAGAGTCGGAGACGACTGAACGAATGAACAACAACAAAGAGTTGCTGTGCCAATCCTATCTTTCAGGGATCCAGAAACCAATTTACAGGCATGATGTCACTGAAGTTATAGTCTTGCCTTCAAAATATAGCTTTCACTGAGCTTATAATAATTAATTTATCCTACAATATTATAAGTGAGACACATTGTTCATAGATTTGAACTGTAATCTAGGACAGTTAATGCCATTCCCAACCCACATACCATCTGCATGCCATTTTTAGCCACACAGTGAAATCTTCCTGTGTTCTTTCAACTACACTCCCAGTCAGGGCTTTGGTCATAATAAACCACAGGGATAAAAAAGGGAAGGTGGCATATTCCAGTCACTGGTAAACTGCATAACATCAATTCCATTTTACAAGGACATAACTGGACTTCTTGAGGACTAGCACAGAATTACCTCCCTGTGGTCTTTCATGACCATAGAGAGAGATATTAAGATAACTCAGAAAGCAGAGAGAGGATGGGATTTGGTGGATCAATAGCGGGCAGACTCTGTACGGACTTAGAGGGCAGAAGTAGGGACAACCTTTTGGTTAGCTCAGAAAGTTCTTCATGAGCTAGATAGATAGTTATTTAAATGTCAAAGCTAACCAAACATGATTCAGGGGATATTTTCACATTGCTGCTGAAAACCCACTGAACTCATGAGCAATGGAGAAAATGGCTATTTCAGGAGGCCTTCTCCTTGTAGAGGTTAATCTCCTCCTGTCCTATCTATTCTTTTTCAGAGCAACAGAAGATGACCTTTTATCTTACTTCATACTGAAAAGTGGAATTACAGCAGGCTGCTTAGAGCAAAATTATGAACCAGATGATTTTTATTGTCTGATACAACAGCAATAGATTGTTTCCATTTTCCATAGAGAGAAGTAACTAATATATGCTTTCCATCTATATAAATAATAATGTCATCCCCTCCACCATACATAGACTGCAGAATCATGGATTTTTATATTCTGTTTTGCAGATCATAACCCGATTCCTTTTTTCATTAGTCTGAGTGAGATGTATTATCCCATTAAATTGCCTTTTATAGAAGTGAAATTTCTTTATTGTTTGCCAGAGATCATACTGGTAATTAACTTCAAACAACAAGAAATGTCAGTGGTCTCAGTGGAAACTCTTCAAAGTAGTTTCAAGATGTAGTGATAATTGTCTATCCTTCATGTACTAGTTCTTGAAGGGCCTTGCTTGTTGATTAAAATATTTTAAAATGCTGGGTGCAACTTGGTACCTTCTACAGCAACTATATTAATTCTAATTGTGCACTAGTGAGATTATTTCAAAATGCTAGCTTTGATAGTACATATGTTAGTAACATAGGGTAGTATTAAATAATAGGGCAAAAACTATTACTTTTCCCCAGTATTCGGGGAAAGTAATAGTTTCTGCCCTAATATTTAATACTAGTATGGGGCTGTGGTGGCACAGCGGGTTAAACTACTGAGCTGCAGAACTTGCTGACCAGAAGGTAAGCGGTTTAAATCTGCAAGACAGGATGAGCTCCTGCTGTCAGCCCCAGCTTCTGCCAACCTAGCAGTTTGAAAACATACAAGTATGAGTAGATCAACAGGTATTACCCCAGTGGGAAGGTAACTGCGCTCCATGCAGTCATGCCAGCCACATGACCTAGGAAGCATCTACAGACAACGCAGACTCTTCAGCTTTGAAATGGAGATGAGAACCACCTCCAGAGTCGGACAAGATTAAAATTAATGACAATCTTTACCTTTACCTTATTTTATACTACTACAGTTGAGGTTCAAGGTATCATCTGCTTATTTGAGCAATTTTTCAGTAAAAAGAAAGGGCTTTGTTTCATATTTTTATTAATAAAAGGGAGGAGACTTTGAGCGGGGAGTTCCCATTTTCTCATACCATCCTGTACAACTTCCTGTTTTTCAGAAGGTTCTTAAATTCTCCAGAGTGGGCCCTGGAGGTTCACAGCTAAAAAGGAGGATCAGTAAAAATGTATTTCTTTCATCCATGAGCACAAACTTATTTTGTATCAGAGATTTTTCCATGGCCAGAAGTCCACTCACAGAATCTTAGGATCCTGCCTAATGTAAATTGAAACACATCTGATGTTGTTAATTGGATGCAGAGCTATCTGTATCTGTCTGATGTGTAAAACCAAACTGTACTGTTTTATTTACACTCATTGAGAAACTTGCAATTAGCCATTACAAAAATGAAAAACCCGTTCCATTTTCACATTCTACGGGATGCTGATTGTTCATCTGGCAACTACTTACATGAACTTTTGCAACTAAACTAAAGCAATAAACTAATTCCACATAGATGACTTTGCAGCTGTAAGTCGGCAGTAATTGAACTACACTTGAACCCATAACCCAGATATGACATGCTCCCTTATCAACTCCACCGTCCAGCTAGATTCCATCTATAGACTATACAATGCCTTTTGGAGATATCAATCACATTCCCTTGCCAAGATAAGAGTAAAACAATTTTCCAGAACTCTCTTTTTTAGCTTATGAATAAAGGCTTTGATAAATATTTGTGATAGCAATCTCCCATTACTTAACCCTGAGGAAAGATTTTTAGAGCTTTTCACAGCTTCCTTAAAATTGAAAACATAAAACAAAAACATCTCAACCAGCATCCCAATTACAAAAGCACCCAATCCTCTACTTCAGTGATGGCTATTACGGGTGTATCATAGGAACACTAAAATAAATAAAGATGATTGATCTAGATGGTTCCCAAAGAAGCAAATGAAATTACCCCCTTTTTTCTATACATGAGAAACAAGTGAGAATGATAAAATCTGAGAGATCATCCATCTTCTCCTTGCAAGTATGGAAATAATGTTTAGTAACAAAAAAATGAGATATTAGCATGGATTATTTGTCCCAAATAGAGTAGACCCATTGAAACAGTGATATTTACAATTTAAAAACGGATTCAATGCTCTAAGTAGGAATATTGCCTATATGTCATAAATTGGCATGATTAAAAGTGTTTCAGTAAGATATAAGGAGGTATTTTTAGAACCCATCCAATTTATTCCCAGTCTACATTATTGAGACTGCATATAAATATGAAAGAGACAACAATGAGGAGCCATACCATTTATCCATCCTGAAACAGCATTGTTTGGTCACCATGAAAAGTTGTCACAAAAGTAGTTTTCAGGCTTCTTTGGAGTACTGTATACAATTAAAACTTGTGCGCCAGCTGCGCCCGTACCTTGGGAAGTTGGATCTGGCCACGCTGGTCCACGCTCTTGTTACATCCCGATTAGATTACTGCAACGCACTCTACATGGGGTTGCCTTTGAAGACTGTTCGGAAACTTCAACTAGTCCAGCGGGAGGCAGCCAGACTGCTCAACGGAGCGTCATACAGGGAGCATACCACCCCCCTGCTGTGTCAGCTCCACTGGCTGCCGATCCAGTTCCGAGCACAATTCAAAGTGCTGGTTTTGACCTACAAAATCCTATACGGCTCCGGCCCAGTGTATCTGTCCAAACGGATCTCCCTCTACGTCCCACCCCGGAGTCTAAGATCCTCTGGGGAGGCCCTGCTCTCGACCCCGCCTCTATCACAAGTGAGGTTGGTGGGGACGAGGAGCAGGGCCTTCTCGGTGGTGGCCCCCCACCTGTGGAATTCACTCCCCGGGGAAATTAGATCTGCGACCTCACTCCTCTCCTTCGGGAAAAAACTGAAAACATGGATTTGGGACCAGACATTTGGACAATCGGGCAGATAAAGAAAGGACTTTGACAATGGCCAGGAAATGACTAATGGAATGGAATTTGGAACTCTGAAAGATGAACGCTGAGCATGTGAATATTTTTATATGATGTGTTGTATATTGATTGTTTTGATTGTTTTAACTGTGATAATTGTTTTAACTATGGTTTTGTACATTATGTGTAATTTGTATAGGCATCAAATTGTGCCTTTTTGTAAGCCACTCTGAGTCCCCCCTCGGGGATTGAGAAGGGCAGGGTAAAAGTACCCGAAATAAATAAATAAAATAAATTGGTGACTTTTCAAAATGAGAAAGCAGGATTAATATCAAAAGAAAGCTATTTTTTCCCCAGAAATATGTTGTACAGTTAGAATTGAGACTTAACAAATTACAGATAGGCTGTATTCAAGATCAAACCAAAATACTTGGTTCAAGTAAAAGGAAATGATGACAAAAAGGAAATTGAACTTAACAACTCTGATGAGGTTCGATCTTTTAGAAAATAAAAATAAAATACTGGAAATCAAAAAGGGGAAAACTTGTGACCCTCCAGATGTTGAACTTCAGCTCTCAGAATCCATGGCCATTGCGTTGATTGGAGTTAATTAGGCTTAAAATCTGGCAACATCTGGAGAAGCGCAGATCCTATCCCCATGACAGAGTGAGGCTTCAGAAATGAGATTTCCAGAGATAGTTCAAATATACATCGGAAAGTGGCTTCTTAGGTTTGATGGAAGATAAGTTGTCTTTCATACAATAAGACTTAATCTACTAGTGATTTGAAAGAGATACAAGGAGGGGGTGGAATCTTAACCCCTCTATGGCTAGGTCCACTGGAGCAGTATTAAGGCCAACATTTAATGAGGAAATAAGAACCTACAGGGAGTATCTAATTAAAGAAAAAGATCAATGAGAATTTAAAAAGAGAGCAGAGATAGGGATAAATGATTGGTTCCTTTATCATCAATTATATGATAGATTCAGGAAAGATGTTAGTGTAAAGTTCTCCAAAAGAAAACTGGTGTTGGAATGCATTCTTGAGTAGAAGAATAACGGCTTAATCTCTAGACACACACATGCATATATATATATATATATATATATATATATATATATATATATATAATATTAAAGTACACTTTAAAGGATAACCAAACGAAAACTGCTATGGTTTCAGGGGCTAAAGACTTGGGGAAAAAATATTAATTTGGAGAATTGGGAACATCTATTGAAAAAAAGATTTAAATTTTCAATAGCTGGCTCTATCGGCAAAAAAATGCATTAAATGTTTTATCAAATCATTTCTTTTGGTCATAGACAAGCACAGGAAATAGAAATCACATTTTCATATAAACTTGGTACGTTTAGTACATTAAAAATACAAATATAACTACTGAAGCACAATGTGGGTGAGGGAGCGGAGGGGAAAACGGTAAAAACATACAATGCACAGATCCATCACCAAATTGTAGATTCAGGAAGATAATTACTGGACACACAGTTAACTTTTGGGACTAGTCATCCCCTGACGGATTTTGTATGCTGCTGCACAGAACTTTGCAACATTGTAGGTTGTAGCTGAATTAGTATCTGCAAGTAGCAGGGAGGTATAAAATTGTCCTGAATGGCCTGGGTGCTTGTATAACAGAGGTAAGATGAGCCTGGCATGGATATCTCTGTAGAACGGGCACTGAAGGAACACACGTTCTATTGTTTCTACATGACCCAAGTCACAGGGACAGAGTCTCTCTGGGAAAGGGATCTTCCGGTAGCAGTCTTTGAGTACAGCTGATGGGAGAGCGTGGCATCGAGCCACGGTGAAATCCCTTCGATGAATAGGAACCTCTAAGTTTGTTAAATATGCCATAGGGGAGGCACGATATCTGCTGTCTTCATTGATAAGGAAGGTTGGAACCAAGGCCAGATCTAGTTGGTGCTCTGAGTCTGTGATACGTTGTTTAATAAGTGCTTTGGTTTGATTGTAATCCATAGCGAGTAGTAGACCTGGAGAAAGTCCCAATGAGGAGATTTTGGATGCTACCGCCTGCTTCCATGTGGATTGGAAGTCATCCTCCTTTTTTAGTGGGGCAAGACCAAGGGGTGCATGGGATAGTTTGAGCCAGAAGTTCAGTATGGCCATCCACACCCTGGCCTCCACCCTCATAAAGCCCATCTGTAGTCACAGGGTGGCATTAGAAATGCATTTAGGTACCTGCAAGGCTGATCTCAGAAACTTTGACAGAACCAGCTCTAATGGAGCAAACCTGGGGAAGGGGCCCAGTTGAGCGCCATACAAGAATTGGGCTAATGAATTGGCTTCAAACAGTTTGATCGCTGCCATTGTAAAGTGACCCCCTCTTGTCTTAAGATATTTAAGAATGGCAATTGAGCTCCTCTGCGCGGTGTTGGCTACTTGATCCCCATGAGATCTTCTGCTACCACTTAGATAATTGAAGCATGTGGCTTGTTCAATTTTATGACTATCTATGCTCCAAGGGTAAGTCCTGGGTCTATTAGCGAAAGCCATGATTTTGGTTTTATTGTAATTAAGTTGAAGCCGATCTGTGTTGCAATGTTGTATTAATGTTCTCAGACCTCTTTTGAGTCCAATGGGTGTTCTAGAGAGTACAGCAGCAGCATCTGCATAAAGCAGGATGGAGATGTGTCTTCCTGCCAGCTTTGGAGGGTGGAAGTCCATGTTTTGAAGCTGGTCCAATATGGAGTTTATATAAAAGTTGAACAGCAAAGGGGCCAGGATGCAGCCTTGCTTGACACCCTTGCTTGTTTCAACAGCCTCAGTGAGGTGGCCCCGTGGGTTGCATCTTACTTATAGAAGTTATATAATGCCAGAGATAATAGCTAACATTGATTAATTTCATTGAGGAGAATGCTGGAGATGCAAGATGCAGAGAGGCACCTTTTTCATGTCTGGTGGACTTGTAGAATGGTACATGATTTTTGGGAAAATGTGATTAGGGAAACAAAATGATTACTAATAAGGTTAAGAAAAACTCAGAAACGTGTCTTTTAGGTCTATTTAGGTAGAGAATTACTGAAGGGAATGAAGAAATCTGTCAGTATAGCTTTGTTGCAACCAGACTGACAATATCAAAATCTTGGACAGCTGAAAAAGAACTATCTAAAAAGGATTGGAGAGTAAAGTTATTAGACTATATTCAAATGGCCAAACTATATCTAATCATATTCGAGGAGGAAATAATGAAGAGTTTGCCAGTTTGAATATCTGGAAAGAAAGACAATTGTAGATTTTTAAGTTACCACAATGGGAGTCTACTAAAGTAGTTATAACAATAGGTTTTATGAGATATAAGATTCACAGTGAGTAGTGACAGAAGTCATAGGTGGTAGGTACATGGGTGAGAGGAAGGAGGAAAAGAAGTTGTGGGATCCTAAAGGATTAATAGTTCAAAGACAACTGTATCAGGAAAACATATTAAAGGACTAGGAAAAATGGTGGTTCACACTATCTTGAATTCTCAATTTCCTTGCCAGTTAGTGATATCAGCTCTCAGGGCCTGTTCCAGAGTCTCATGCTGTCTGTTCTTCTCTATTTCTCAGGGAGAAAATATGGAATTTCATGGCATGTGCTCTGGCTTGAAAACTGTGTGTGGATGTGTTTTTCCTCATTTGTTAGGCTTGTTTTTTTAAAAAAAATTGGAATGCCATACTCTGTGCAATTGATGCTTGATGTATCATTCTTAATGGTACCACAAAAGGATGCAATTTATATCATTCTTGTGAAGTTTCCTGCGTCTGAATTATGATGTAGCAGCTATCTCTAGATCTCCAGTTTTATTCCCAAAATCTCAGGGACCAAGAGTAGTTCATGTCTTGACATGATGCAATGCTTTTGATACGAAATAAATAAATGTCCTGACAACTCTACTACCCTTAAATGCATTTTCCTTTCTGGTTTTTTTTTTCTTATTTATTATTACATTTGTTTCTACCTTTCTTTCAAGGGTCTCAAAAAAAGAATCCTAGTTACACAAAATTGATGGAGTTCATTAAACCAAGAACAATAATGACTAGCACACAGTCTTTTTGTAGGGTTCATTACTGAGAAGACATCTGGATCTGGGTATTCCTTATTGACTGCCATACTCCTGTTGAAATTCCTTTTCCAAATAAGTTCTTCATTTCACAGAAAATTGTCTTTTGATTTAGAACAGAACATTTCTTTGGGTACACTCTGTGCTGGAGGCTGCCATCTGAGGAGAGCACAAGAATGGAAAAATTGGAACCTAAGTGAATTTTGCTTCTAGGAGTCTTGCTGGGTAGCAATTTATCCCAATCTGATAGGTTATCAGTTTGATGCCTTGTTTGTTCTGTATGTTTTTGTATTCTGCTTGTAGATAGTGATGGTGGTGGTTGGAGCAGAACTAAAGCACAAGACTTATGGTTAAACAAAGGAAGAAATGTTTATATGTTTGGATCTTTTGAAGATTTTTTAAAAGATCTTTATTTAAGTGCCTAAGAAAATATAAGGCTAAACATGTCTCTTGATACCTTGTGGTTATAAAATTCTGCTATAGGTCCTGCTAATTGATACTGCTTATGAGTAGTGTCTGCTTGCTTTTTCTAGTGATTTCTCCTGACTTTCTTAATTCTTCAACATTGAATGCAGCAATATTCTTTCTGACTGCAATCCTTGGAGACCATGAATGAAAGGCCTCCAAGATCTGCAATTGTTCTGTTCAGATCTTGCAGACTCGGTGCCATCTATTCACCTGTTATGTGTTCTTGCTCTTTTCTTGCTGACATCCATTTTACCATGCATTATTGTCTCCTGATTTTAGTGAATTAGATCATTAGAATTAATTATGACAGGCACCTCTCTTTCTGTCATGTTTAAGGAAACAGAAAATCCTTCTTTCCAGTAAAAAAAAATAGTATATGGAGTGGAAGAAATGTATTGCATGCCCTATTGTTAGGCTGAAAAAAAGAACTCTCTGGAGCTAAAATTAGAATATCAGAAGAAGCAAGAATGCTAAAGAAGAATATGATTTTAATGTGCAGTTTTGTATATTATTTGTAATATACAATATTGTATAACATTATTTAAGGTGAGCTGGAATCCTTCATAATCTTATTTTGTTCACTCAGTCCTATCCACTTGGATAATGAAGTGATCTTTGCAGACTACACTTCTTAATTGGGTCTGAGGAGGGGAAAGGGCTAAAGTGATTGATTTGTTCAGGAAAATATCATATGTATGATCTGAGGCTCTCAAAACATTTCTGATTAAAGTTCTCAACCCTGGATGCAATAATTGATCCTTGCAGCTATTGTACTACACTTGTGCTAGATTGCTGCCCTCTATCTAAAAGTAGCTACGCTCTATATTAATCTTTAACAAGGCATTTGAAAAGTGAGTAAAGCTTATGTGTTAGTGGGCTGGTAAGAAAAGAGAGGTGCAGATGACTGAGAAACTTCACTGAAGAGGTTGCAAGATGGGATGCCCTACTTTAGGGCACCCTTTCTTAACCTTATGGTTATGAGGTGTATTGGATTGTCATGTTCCCCTGCCAACAGTCCTATGATGGGCTTTGTAGTCCCTCCTGGAAAAAAACATACAGGTTGGTAGGAAGTACCTTTAAAAGTACTTCAAAGAACACTTTGAAGGTGTCTATAACTAATTGCTAGTAAGGTCAACTGTCCAGTCCATTTCCCTGTCATTTTCTGTAAACTCCATGATGTACCCAACCAAGCTTCTTAATCAAGGCATTAACTGACAGTAACTCAACTAATTTAATTATTTCAATTATTAGGGTTGATGATAATGAAGTAATTTTCTAATTTCTAACATTCAACATTATCAAATTAATTTTAGCCTAATGTCCCAAGCTCTGTGTCATATTTAATAACTCTTAATACGTAGTGAGTCATAAGCTGACTATGTGAGAATCCAGGCTTACATATTTTCACTAAGAAGAAAGATAGCATTCTTCCCCAGAGTTTCTCTTAACCATGTCAGTGTGTATGTTCCAGGCAGTTCGGTACATGCAGGCATGTAGCCGGGGGGGGGGGGCTTGGGGGGCTTCAGCCCCCCCCCCCCCCCGAAATTTTCATGGTGGTTCGCGAAAAGGCCTTATTGGTGCATTATTTAAACTGTTATGTTTATTCATATCATGATCTGATCACCATACTCAATATATCCCATATGCATGGGGGTATTGGGGTAATGATACAAAAGGTTTGCTAGGCTAGACCCTCTTTCACTCAGACTCAGCCCCCCCCCCAAAAAACTCAGCCCCCCCGAAACCCCCCCTGAAAAAAAATTCACACACACCCCCGAAACGAAATCCTGGCTACGGGCCTGGGTACATGTATAAGGCCAACTCCCCCAGGTCACACTACCCTAGTTTTCAATGTAATATATTTATTGAAGGAAAAAGCATAAATAGCCAGTTGTTTTTAACATAAAATAAAAGCAGTCATTCAGCTAACATTTAAGAGGAGCCTAAGGAATAGCACATCAAAACAACTGCCTTGTGCTAAGGTTGAATGCATAATGAGTGAAGAGAGGGGCCAGGAAGGCAGTTCCATCTTGTCTCCTGTACTGTGCTTATAATATAATATAATATACATATACATATACATATACATATAATATTGATAATATTATAATGTAATACAATATACTACTAATAATAAAATGGTATTACAATTATATATTTTATATTAAATGTAATATTACTAATAATATTACAGTATAATGTTATAGTACAATGTAATATATAATATTAATATTGTGCTATGATAATAATAATATATTGTATTTATTTTTTTACTTTTAAGCCACTCTGAGTCCCCTTCGGGGTGAGAAGGATGGCATATGAATGTTGTAAATAAATAAATAAATAAATAAGGAGCATACCTGGATATCTCTAATATAAAGAATTCTCATTCATTGGTTCTTCATCTGCTTTAGACTTCAGTTCCCAGAAAGAGTAGTAAACATTGCTCATGGTGAGGAATTCTAGGAAATGAAGTCCAAAACACCTGTAGGACCAAAGACTGCCCTAAAGGTAAAGGTAGAGGTTTCCCCTTGACCTCAAGTCTAGTTGTGTCCAACTTTAAGGGATAGTGCTCATCTCAATTTCTAAGCCGAAGAGCTGGCGTTGTGCGTAGACATCTTCTAGGTCATGTGGACGGAATGACTGCATGGAGCACTGTTACCTTCCCGCCAAAGCGGTAGCTATTGATCTACTCACATTAGCATGTTTTTAAAATGCTAGGTTGGCAGAAGCTGGGGCTAACAACAGGAGCTCACCCCACCCATGGATTCAAACCACCGATCTTCCGATCAGCAACTTCTGCAACTTAGTGGTTTAACCCGCTGCACAACCACAGCCCTAGTATAATACAAATATGTCTTGCTTTTTTATTGTTGGTGTAAAGACAGGATGCGTCTTTCACAGGATGTTGGGGACTGAGCAGCTCTTAGGGAGGAAAATTTTGACTGTCCAGTAGCCAATGACAAAGGTGGGTGCTGTGGCCCCAAACCTCCTTTTTGTCCCCCAAGAACCACCTAAAATACAAATAACCCAATTCATTTTTTCAAATGAATTAGAACTGTAACATTGCACAAAAAAGTCATTTGTTTCTTTTAGCACTCCTCCCCTCAAACACCATAAAAACAGTTTAAAGCCACATGCACATGCACCACACACACATACCATGGGAAACGGAATAATTGTGACACTCAATTCTCCAGCTTTACCTTTCCTTTTGAGTATCTTGGGGATGGCATTGAAATGAAAACATTTCCTCTTTGCTGTTATTAATATCCCATAACAGACTCCAATGAACATGTTTTAAACAAAGAAATAGTCATGATGCCATGTTTCATTGATTCTAGGACACAATTGATTCCAAGACACACACTAATTTCAGTACCACCACCAAAAAAACTTTATTTATAGGTATATAAACACATATGTGACTCCCAGACACACCCTGTTTTATAAGATATATCTATGGGGAGAAAAATGTGCCTTAAGATCAGTGAAATACAGGGAGTCCTCAGGTTATGAACAAGATAAATTCTGTAGGTTTGTTCTTAAGTTGAACGTGTATGTAAGTCAGAACAGGCACATTTCTAAACTGTAACTCCAGCAGAGGCTGGATGGCCATTTGTCAGGGGTGATTTGAATGCAATATTCCTGCTTCTTGGCAGGGGGTTGGACTGGATGGCCCATGAGGTCTCTTCCAACTCTTTGATTCTATGATTCTATGATTATCTATACACACACACACACACACACATACACACACACACACACACACACATGTGTGTGTGTGTGTGTGTGTGTTGAATAGCATAGGGAAGGGTAAACACTCCTGCGATGTTTGTTTTGCACTCTGTGTCCCTGTTCAGAAGATTTCATCTCACATTTTATCCCTGTCGGTGTTGGATTTTGAAAAAATGGCTTGTTGTAGAAACAAGGATTGATGAGAAAGCTTAAGTGCAAACACCTTTCCCCCATGATAACTCTAGGGTTAGATTTCCTCTCATTTCCTCTTGTCTCACCCTTGTTCTTAACTGTGAGTCATATGTAAGTCATATGTCTGTAACTCGGTACAGTATTTTCTGCAATTGGAGGTGGGAGGGAGAGAGAAGGAGAAAGTGAGTTTCTTACTTATTTTCAGCTGCTTATCAGATTGTCCTGTTAAGGTTCAGATCTCAGAAACCTGCTAAAGCAGTAACTTTCTAAATACCGTTCTACATGGCAGTGGGCCAAGATCTTGGAAAAATCTGATTGCTTCAAGGAAACCTTGGATTTATTAGTGACTTCTGGGGCTGTGTATAAATCGACCATTTTGACATGCTGCCATTGCTGACTGTAAACTTGAGCCTAACTGAAGGCAAAAAGAAATGCACTTTGCTCTTTGTAAATGCACTATTAGTGGTTCCTTGGTCCAAAAGTGTATGTGGGTGTGTGTGTGTGTGTGTGTGTGTGTGTGTGTATATATATATTTCCAAAAGCATACTGGCAGATTTACTACAGGATTTGTGTTCTGCTCTGTTTCATTTATCACCATAAATAGTATGTTACACAAATAATAATAATAATAATAATAATAATAATAATGCATTGCATGGGCAGTTCCTTGACAAAACTTAAGGAAAAATTGATAAGGTGAAGACCTGGTTAGGGTTCACGAATGGAACACTGAAAAAGGAGACAGAATGCTTGATTCTTGCAGCCCAGGAGCAAGCCATCAAAACAAATGCGATTAAGGCCAGGATCGAAAAATCAGCAGATGACCTAAAATGCAAACTGTGCAAGGAAGCTGATGAAACCATGGACCATATCCTCAGCTGTTGCAAGAAAATCGCACAGACAGACTACAAACAAAGACACAACTCTGTGGCCCAGATGATTCACTGGATCGTATGTCACAAGTACCACCTGCCAGAAGTAAAGAATTGGTGGGATCATAAACCCACAAAGGTCGTGGAAAATGAACATGCAAAAATACTGTGGGACTTTCGAATCCAGACTGACAAAGTTTTGGAACACAATACACCAGACATCATGATTGTGGAAAAGAAAAAAATCTGGATTACTGATGTTGCCATACCAGGTGATAGCCGCGTTGAGGAAAAACAACAGGAAAAAACTCAGCCACTATCAAGACCTCAAAATCAAACTGCAAAGGCTCTGGCATAAACCAGTACAGGTGGTCCCAGTGGTAATTGGCTCACTGGGTTATGTGCCAAAAGATCTCAGCCGGCATTTAGGCTGGCACCCTCCCCAGCCACATTCCGTAAGGAATTAAAGACGTGGATGTTTCATCGTGCTTTCGATTGATGACTCCTATGACAAATGGCCTGCATCGTGACTTGAATTGTCATTCAATCTGATGTCCTATATTATATTAACTGATCCTGCTAATTTGCTCTGTTTCCATGATATTTCCTATGCCGTTATACATTGTTATCCACCTTACTAAACCACCTTATCCTTTAAACCAGTTCACATAGTGGTTTTCCTCCCCCCTCCAAAATTAGTCTGCTGTTATTGTTGTTGCTAGTTATTATTGTTAAGTTGTTTTATGCTGTTTTATGCTGTCTTAATTGTTATTGCTTTGTTTTTAATTGTATTCTGCCTTGGGCTTGGGCCCCATGTAAGCCGCCCCAAGTCCCTTCGGGGAGATGGAGGCAGGGTAGAAAAATAAAGTTCTTCTTCTTCATTTTGAAACAATAAACATTGACAAAATCATGATCTGTCAACTGCAAAAGACCACCTTACTTGGATCTGCACGCATCATTCGAAAATACATCACACAGTCCTAGATGCTTGGGAAGTGTTCGACTTGTGATTTTTTGATATGAAATCCAGCATATAGATCTCATTTGCTGTGACATACTGTGCTTTTGTGTCAGTAAAATAATAATAATAAATTTATTTCTTACCCACCTCTCCTCGCAGTTCGAGGTGAGTTACAACCTTGCTAAAACACATAATCAAAACACAATAATTTGAAAACACTCCATAAAAGTCACATATTACAACATATTTCCATAAAATACATATTAAAGTATACAAAACAAAGGTTAGACATAGAGTGGAAGTTTAAAATTCACCGTTAAAACTGTCTGTGTGGGCCTACCAGAATAGATATGTCTTCACTTGTGTCTTAAATCTCGACAGCTGATGTAGCTGTCAGAGCCCTACTGGCAGGTGGTTCAACAGCCGTAGGACAACCTTCACCCACAGGCCCACAAGTTCTGAGCTGAAAGTCACATCAAGGGAATGACCTTCCAAATGCATGGTCCTGAAACGAATCGGGATAGGCACATGATTGTCATGGATACTATAAACTCCTGAGCTGCACTTGACAAACTGGCCTCCAGTGGTATGTTGAAGTCACCCAAAAGCAAAAGTCAGGGTGACTCCAACACCTCTGAGACCAATTCTACAATCTCAGCCAGGAAATCTGTTAGGCAGTGGAGTGGATGGTGCATTAACAGAATCCCTAATCTAGCCCAGGTTTTCAGGTACACGCATTCAATATGATTCAGCTCCCTAGTAGGTAATCTGGTCAGGTTAAGATGGTCTTTATAGACCACAGATACCCCATCCCCCACCTGCCCACTTTCCCTCACCTGCTCACTGACTCATTACTCAGCTGGGAGGGCCTGGACCCAGTTTGGGACACTATCATTTCCCAGCCAAGTTTCAGTGAAGCATGCCACGTCAGCTTCCTCATCTTTGATAAAATCATAGATTATATGAGTTTTATTTTTCACTGACTTGGCCTTACTTAAGAGCAAGGGGGGATTTTGTGGGTGATCTGGCTCACTCTCCAAGTTTCTCAGGTTGGCAGGGTCACTGGAAGGTGAAATAGTTATTAACCCCCCTTCTCTCCTTCCTCTATCACAACATGTAACCCTGCCATCGCCATATCTCCCTCTGCCCCATATGACTTGTATTGCTGCCCCAGGTTATTTATACATTGGATTAAAAACAAATAATGAAGGGCAAGAGAGACAAATATTTCCCTTTGCTTTGATTAACACCACAGAAGATGTCAGAGGGTACAACTCCACATAGACCCACATGTTCCTTGCCATGCTGCACTTGCCTTGGGATCTGTCTCCATTACAGGTGCTCTTGCATCCAAGCTATTTGCTGCAGTCATTTATCAGTCTGGATCAGAGATGTGAGATGGCTGCCATACTGATGCTTTAAAAAACAGTCCTGAGTTGAAGGATATTGTTGAACTCCTGTAGCAGCAGCATGCTAATGGAGATGTAAAACGTGACAAAAAGTTCAAGTATTTATCATTTTCTTCTCACTGCCTTTTCCAGGCACATCCCACCCAACCTCCATAGTACTTGATGTTCTGTCTGGAGAACATTTCATTTTGGAATTCAATCAATCAGATTTTGCAAATGTGAATATTGTTCTTCCACTTCCTCCTAATGATGAAACCAAAAGCAGGTTACAGTAGGATTTTTTTTTACATATATATACACACACAATACATACAGAATAAGGTATAATATTAAAACAGTAATAAATAGATTTAATAGATCTTAAGCAATCACTACGTCAAAATAAACAAGAAGAGTGAACAGAACATTAAATTCCCATTTGGGAGAAGAATGAGATACTAATCAAATCATCAAATCAAATCAAATAATCCCCTACCAATTTACAAAAAAAAAAAAAAGATCTTTGCCTGGCATCAAAAATGATAGAGAGGGCCTAATTCTAACCTCTGTAGGAAGTCTCACAATTTTAGTTCTCCAACTGCCTGCTATTGAGATTAGAGTTGGACACAGCTGAATTTTGTCTATATTAGTGATATCCAGCACCCAAATATACTGGAATTATACTGATGACAGATTGGATGTGTGTCCAGGAACACACTGTGGCTGATTTAAGCCCTGGTTGTCTCCCTGACCTCTAAGCTTTGTCTGTGATGTTATTTTAAAAATTTCCGAGGTTTGGTACATCAATTCACTTGAAACATCTGCCAATAATCATGTGGTTGCAGCAGTGGAAGTCACTGCTTGTTGCTTCCGTTGCAGTGAGATTCATCTACTCCCATTTAGCATCTGTATACATATAGATGGGCAAACTTGAGCCCCCTCCAGGTGTTTTGGACTTCAACTCCCAGAAATCCCAGCCAGTTTACTGGCTGTTAGGAATTGTGGAAGTTGAAGTCCAAAACACCTGGAGGGCCAAAGTAGACAACTTGCTCATCTCAATAAGCAAAATATTTTCAGCTGATCCTATACAGTATGTCCTGTGAGCACAAAAGACTTGTGGTTCTGGGTCTCTGGTAAAAGTAACTTGCTTGGGGAAGAGAACAATTTTGTAAAGACAGTCTATTCCTGTCTGTCAGGTGCAAAATGAGTTCCCTTCAGCATAAAGATTCTCAGCACATTCCGCAGTTTCCGCTAAGTGCTGTTCTTAGGAGCAGCATGTGCCAAAGCAGGTATGCCGTGATGATCATGATGTGGCATCAGTTTGAAAACATGAGAGATTGAAGAATAAACTGTGTTCTCTGTTATAAGTGGAAGAAACGAAAAGCTGAACCAAAGGGGCCCAATTAGGTTCAGTTTTTATATGTTTCTAAGTAAAGGCAAAGACAGATTAACTCTGAGTTCCATTTAGGATGGCAATTGGGGGCCTCTGTTTTGGTAGCAGTGTTGGCAGAAACTCAATATGTACACTACACAATTATAACAGTTTGGTTCCACTTTAACTGTCATAGCTCCATCCTAAGGAATTCTGGGCTGTTTAGTCTCCTGAGATACTTAGAATTCCCTCCTAGAGGGATTTCTCATGCAGCGTTCTGAACTATAGAAGAAAATATTAAATCTCCATAGGATACAACCTTATCAGATAAAGCATTATCAGACCATTGTAACTATTTTGGGATGACACAATCTGGTTTTGATGGTTTGCCCCTAAGAATAGCCATTGTTTTCAGTATTTCTGATGACAACTAGTGCTGGGGAGGCATTTTGTGCAAAGGTTGATATGTGCCATGACAAGCAACCTCCCACCTGAAAAGGAGGGTGTAAAAGAATAAAAAAACACACTGTGGAGAACAACAAAGCCAAATGTCAGCAACAAAACATATGGTAATTTGTAAGGTTGCTGAAATGAATTAAATTTGAACAAATGTGTTCTAAAACGAACTATTTTTTTGGAACAAAAACGGTACACTAACAAATGAAAATCTTGCACACCCCAAATTTGAACTAAGCCACACAAAATGAAGTAAGATGAAGTGACAAGCAACCAGAACAGAAGATGAATATAGTCCAGAGATCTTTTATATTAGTCAGATCTTTGTCAGCTGGAATGATTGTGAATTCAAATTCATCCCAAAGCTATCAAGTCAGATTGCCACAGCCCTGTGTGTATTTGGAATTGAACAATGTAGAGGTGACAGGCACTATGGGCCTGTCCTATTTATCAAAGCCCAAGATATCCCTACTTCTATTCTAGTATATGCCTGTCTTGAGCTCTGTCAAAGCTATGTGCCTGCCCAGGACTGGCATGATTGAAAATTGGCATATTTCCACAGTACAAATCATTTGTCAAATACTTCAGACAACCACAAAGGCTCTGCCACATTACTTCACATCAGGTACTCAGGTGCTCACACCTGTCTCTCCAGACATCTTATGGCCCTGGTCTAATTTCATGTAGCAATTGAATTTCTAGTTATCATGAATATCGGTCCAGTGCACTCATTTATTTTTCAAACACTGAAATGGTCTCAATTCATTTGCATTGTAAAGAGTTGCCTTTTAATTAAATAGCAATATGTTGAAAACTGGAAATATTAAGAAAAGCTTCAGATATCTAAAGAAAAACAGTGGTGGATTCCTTTATTTAGTAAAGATACATCCATTATTTCATATGTTTTAACACATTGTCAGGTGCCATGTGTCACACAAGTGATGCTACATACAAAACAGTTGTATATTGTTGTTGTTGTTAACTCTATTATTCCAAAACCATTGTGACTGCCACAGCTCTGCATGCCTAATACTAAAGCAGTGTATATGTATAGCATGTGTTTTGAATACACAAACCCCCAAATTTAGCACTGGCCTTCTTAGGTTTATAAAAGGAAATCTGACAGCTGACATGAGATAGATCCATCTCTTTCCCATAACAATTATATGTTATGTTTACTTTTAAAAAAACTAGAATGCACAGTACCGAACTTTGAACTTCATGCAAGCCAAGTACATGCTATCCATATGAATATTTGGGAGCTATAGCCAATGAATAAAGAGATTACAGTAGGTACTGAAGGGTAAAGTTTCCCAATAGAGCCATTGTGAATAGAAGGCAGCACTTTATTTAACAACACAGTGCTGGTACAGATGTCAGAATTCAGTCTGAGTAATTTGACACAGAATTATGTGAACAGTAGAATTTTGTTCCTTTCGTTCCCTTTGGGAGCACGTAACAGGAAGCCCCCTCCCAGTATGAAAATCAGTTTGACACAAAAGCAGACAGGAGCCAATAACCAGCTCCCCTCTACTTGTGTAACCATGTGGTGCTCCTAGCTTGACTGAGCTCCAGGTCATCGGCTCTTCTTTTCCTGGGCCTCCTTGAAATTCCTCTTGGAAAGCTGTGTGGCTTCTGGTGCTGTTGAGAGAAAGCAGGCACACCTGCCTCTCTACAAGAGTTAGAACAGCTTTAAAAAGCATTAAACCCAGTCTCCTCCTCTACAAAGGGGAAGGATCCAGAAAGAGTGGTAACTCTGATGTTTTTAAAGTCCAGTTCTTAATGAAGGATAAGGACAAACAATCCCAGAAAGATGAGTATTTTCACCCTCCCAGGTCCAACTTCCTCCTCCACCACCACCAAAATGGAAAACTTTAGCAGCAGCCAAAGCCAGGCTTCCACCTCATGTCAGTGGAAGCAGGTGGGCGGGGGGGGGGGCGCAAGACTAAGTGTGCACAACCAAGGAGCTTCCCCCTCCCTCATTCCCTCAGCCTCTCTCTCAGGGAGACAGACCTGGTGCCACAGGAGCCTCAAAGCCAAGCCAAGTCCTGTCTCTCATGGAGGCCCCGGTGGCGCAGTGGGTTAAACCCCTGTGCCTGCAGGATTGAAGACTGACAGGTCGCAGGTTCGAATCCGGGAAGAGGCGGATGAGCTCCCTCTATCAGCCCCAGCTCCTCATGCGGGGACATGAGAGAAGCCTCCAACAAGGATGATAAAACATCAAAAATCATCTGGCGTCCCCTGGGCAACATCCTTGCAGATGGCCAATTCTCTCACAACAGGATGCTCCTGACACGACAAAAAAAAAATCTAGAGTAGAACAGCTTTAAGAAGCATTAAACCTGGTGTCCTCCTCTACAAAGGGAAACAATCCAGAAAGAGTGGTAACTCTGATGCTTTTTAAAATCCAGATATAAAATAAGGATATGAAAGGGAAGCCTGTGGGAAGTCCCCATCTCCCCCCCCCCCCCCCCGCATAATGGGTGCATTCTTAACCCTGTTGCTGCCAATGGACCAAAAAGAAAAGTTTTTTTGGATGCTGAACAAAAACTCCATTCAGCAGCACATCCATTTTTGGGAAGCGCTGGATAACAGATATGGGGACTTCCAGTTCAAACAAGCAGAAACAAATAGCAATTCTACATGAATGCACAACCCTGATAAACACCATTCCATTATAACAGCTTTGAAAACTCTACCTAGTAACACCAAATAAGAGCATGCAGCAACACATAGGAGGCTTGGGTGGATTTATTAACCAATCGGGAAATGACCATAACAGAAAATTCTAAAGCAAGAACCATGTAAAAATCATTCATGTTGAACCTTTCCATTATATTTTATATTGTTGTCATTGGTAGAAGCTCCAGTTCGTATTTAGCAGAGTCAATAAATTATAATACGTAATCTGCCTTTTTCTGAGAAGGGGTTAATAGCTTCAACTTGTAATTTTTTTCTTGATCCAGAATATCTTTCCTTTAGCCTAGACCTCTCGTTTGGCCTATGCTCCTTCTGTACACAGCTTTGAGGGGTCCGGTCATTCAGTTACTCCCAGCTTTAAAACTGAAGCTCCACTCCTTATGTTTATGCTGTAATGGCAGGTAAAAGCACCTGATCTCTCCAAAATTGGCGGAGCTGTCATTCTAATTTCTCATATGAAAGTCAAGAATTTGTACATCACATGCTCAAATAGGTTGCATAGGTTTTTCTTTGTTTATGTGCCTTCCATTTCCATCTGATGGCCATACTAGAGTGTATCATTCTGTTTAATACTTTGCTTATGTTTTCTGAAATTTAAAAGGGGGAGGGGAACAGATTGAGAAGGAAAAGAATTCCCAGTTAGGATTGTGCATCATCACCCATATAATGTCTGTTGCAAGAAAATGTGAGGAAAGGGGATGGAATGAAGACTCTACACTGCAACTTTGTGTGGCAGGTCAAATTTGTATTCTACATATAGATCACAGATCCAATTGAATATCCTTGCAGTAGCATGATAAGTAGACAAAGATCTAGTCAATTAAATCAAGATCCTTAATGCTTCTTTTTAAGGGAGTGGTGCTATGGCTGCCACCATAGTAGGGCAGAGTGGTACCATTACAAACTTATTCAACCGCCTCTTGACAGGTCATCCTCATGTGCGATATTGAATTAATTTAGCATATTCGTATTTGTGCATATAAAACATGCCCAACATGATTTGGAACTGTGTTACATTACACCAAAGCTCTCTAATACATTAACTACATTGGTTTATTGAGTGCTTCTGGATTTTCTTCAAGTTAGTTTGCTCCATGGCATCATCCAAGTTAATTATCAAACTGACCTAATGTTTCTTTTTCTCTTTTTGTGCTTTGTTGCTTAATTAAGAGTTAAATGACCTATTTGCATTAGCCAGTTCACCATAGCTCACCTAATAGTTTCCCTTCTTATAGCTTTTAAGAACACTTCAGGGCATCATTTTTGTATTTAGTTGAGACGTTCCAGCTTTCAATAACAGCACAACAGCAATAATATTCTGCAGCTAGGTAACGCCTTCACGGCTGATGCAAAACTGTGAAATATGATTTTGTTTCATTGTAATTATGGAATACCCCAGTTAGAACACGAGGAAAGGGGAACAGAAAGGAATTGCCCACACAAATCCGACTGAATTTCTGGCCCTCTCAGAATTGATTGCTGGGTGACTAATAAGCAACTGGCAGCGATACAGTTCAGCAGGTCTTCAGCTGTCGGGCTCTAACAGCTTTTATACACAGTTTCAGAACCATTACTTCTTGTAGCTATTCTTAATCACTTCCTCAACAGCGGAGAAAACGGTGGGAGATTTTCTCGGGCTCAGATTTGTTTATCCTTTCTTCAAGCTAGAGAAGATTTAAAGACATATAGCTGTTGTTTTCCTCTGCATTACCAGGTTTCCTAGGGAAAAGAGTCTCCTCCAGAAAGCTGATGGCGACATGTAAGGTGTTGTTAAAAAAAACCTTGGAAATGCTGGGTACAGATAGCCTATTGGGTTTAGATGTGACCTCTTCTCTCTGGTTTCCTTGCAATGTTTTCAGGTATGTTTGGGCTCTAGTTCGGAGGAAATGTTGTTTTTAAAATATGCCAGCTCTGAGTTCACCACAAACTGAAATTTCCATTGTGATTTGCTTGTTAGTAAAATAAGCACATGCAAACCTAATAACTCAGACTTTTGTCACTATAATGAAACCAAATTAATTTTTTCTTCTATACCAACAGCATTGGAATGAGCATTCAAATGCATTCTTGAAGGTTTGGACATTTAACCCCTGCATGATTTTATAGTCTATGAACAAAATGATGACCATAATTAGGTAGTTTATTATAGCTTTCTGGGGACTGAGCAATGCTAAAGATTCCTGAGATAATTAATACATTTTTTTTCTGTAGAATGGTTCTGGGAATGAAAACAACTTTTATTTGATTTTCAAAGTTGAAAATTACGCTATCATTCCTAATTAGTTCTACTTACTTTGCTTGTTAAACGGAGGCAGTCAAAATTGTTTATTTATTTATTTATTTATTTCCCTCCTCTCCTTATGGCTTGAGGTGGAGTACAGCAATAACACTAAAACTACTACATCTCAGAAAATAATAAATCTAAGACAAAAACACCAAGCTAGCCCCTACCTAAAAAAACAGCTACTGAAACTAATCTACAAGCAGAGGCAGCCCTAGGTAATTTTCAACGGTAAGCAAACAGTATCCTGGTGCCCCCCCCCCCCAACCAATCATTGATATGGAGCAGGAACGAGAGGGGCTAGGCGAGGCTCAAGGGCCCGGCCCCTTCAGGAACAGGATCACCCGGCAGTGAGGCAAGGAAGCTGAGGCTCCCCCCTGACTGCTAGGGCTGTTGTGAGCCAAGGGGGCGCTCCTCAAGTGGTGGTCGAGGGGAACTTAAATAGGCGCCTATGCGCCCCTGGCAAAAAAAAAAGTGTACTGCGGCCGCTTACTTTGTGTAATGGACGAGCCGCCCCTGTCTACAAGACTCATATTTATTGTGTGTTGGTTTGTACCCCTTATTATCCTACTCCCTTAGATCAGTGATTCTCAACCTGTTGGTCCCCAGATGTTTTGGCCTTCAGCTCCCAGAAATCCTAACAGCTGATAAACTGGCTGAGGTTTCTGGGAGTTGTAGGCCAAAACACCTGGCGACCCACAGATTAAGAACCACTGCTTTAGATAATACTATATAACCATACTTCTACTTTTACAAACATTCTTCTAATTCAGTGTTTCTCAAACTCTGTTCCACCAGGTGTTTTGGACTTCAGCTCCCAGAAATCCCAGCCAGCTTACCAGATGTTAGGAATAATGGTCCGAAACATCTAGAGGAGCAGAGTTTAAGAAACAATGCTCTAATTCATAAATCCAACAGCAAACATTTGCCCTCAACATTGCTGTAAAAAGACAATAAATAAGTCCCAATCTTTCTAGAAGTTGGTCAAAAGATTTCTCCTTGATCAGTACTGTCAGTTTGTTCATCTCAACTAGTTCACAGATCTTTGTCAGCCATTCTTCTTACATTAGGATGGCAGGTTCCTTCCATCTCTGCACGTAAAAGATTCTCTCTGCAGTTATCATTTATTGTAGTAATCTTCCATATTTTCTTCCTAGCTGATTGTCTGCCATTCCCAAAAAATAAAACTCTGACTTTGTCATGCTATTAACTTAACAGTTTCTTCCAACATCATGTATTTGAGTTCAATATTTAGAGGCCTTTTTGCAAGGCCACTTTCATATGTCCCAACATTTTCTAACATTTCCAAAATTTGCCAGAGCATTTTAAAGGTCTCTCTGGCATCAAGTACCACCTATATATCATATTACAAGAAATTATTTAATATCTTTATTTAAGGTACACTTTTTGTTCAAAACTTTTGCCATTCCTCTTGTATTTGAACACCTATATTGTGAGCCCATTTAACCATACAGTCGTGTTCTTCCTCCATTTCATATTTCAATAACAGTTTATAATTTATGCAATCAGATGATCATTCCATGAATGCAATGTCTTTTCAAATATGGTTTCACTGTTACAAATCAAAATAAGTTTCTATCTATCGTAAATCGCTGAGTGATTTGTCTATGACAGTGGTCCCCAACATTTATTTGACCTGGGACCACTTAACCAGGAACCACTTTGACCTGGGACCACTTGACCAAGGACCATTTGAACAGGGCTACTTGACCAGAGACCACTTGAACAGGGACCACTTTGATCAGGGACCACTCTCCAACATCTGTACCAAAAGGATTACGAATCAATTTTTGGCCAACTTTAGATACGGTTTGGTTATTTGGGGTGCTGATTCAAAAAATTGCATTGAATAGACCACAACAGCTCTAGTTTCTGATACAGAACATATGCCATCCAATTGTTGCCTTCTGCTCACCCACAGAAAAGCATATTTAATAATCTAGAGCTGATGTAGTAGTAGTAATCTTTCATGGGTAGTCTGCCTCTTTCCTCCCGATATTCCCATTGCCTCAGCGCTATTCAGAGGGTTTTGCAAGACCAGTTGCTCTAGTTGTCATGTGGTTTTGAGGCAACGGGGTAGTAATCCTGAGGCCATAGACCATATTTTTATTCTTGTGGACCACTGGTGGTCCACAGACCACAGGTTGGAAACCACTGGTCTATGGGAAACCCTCCCTCATTAACTCTTTTCTTAACTATCTTCTATATAAAGCTTCATGTTGAGAACATCATAGTGACATCTTTGAGGATCCATGTAGTTTTCCCAGAATTGCATGAGACATTTCACTTATGGCTTGCTGCTTGAATAGGGAAACATGCAAGACTTCTACGGAAAAATATGGAGTATCCCATTTACTGGACATTTGACAGGGCTCCTTGAGTAAGAAGACAAGAAACCTAGGTACTAGAACATATAATGAGTGTATGCAATCAGCATGCTTCCTTGAATGCAGGAGCATTCCATGTATGGATACATATGGAGAACTCACTAAATTGTATGACATATTTCTCAGGAAAAGGCACCACATAGTTCAGACTGTGAGTAAGGCTATGATTAGCTCTCCCTTGAACTCCTTTTTGTTGTTCTGTTAGGTGCATACAACTTGTACATGTGAAAAAAATACCTTGGCTCAATCTTTGACCAAGATGAAGATGCAGTCAAGGAATCAAAAGAATAAGATTTCAAAGGGAAGCAATGAATGAACTAGGTTAGACAACTTGCTAAGATTTTTAAGTGAATGCCAAAATTAGAATAACCCACACCTTAGATTTTCCTGTTTCTGCATTCAGTAATGGAAAATGGGCAATGAAGATGACATTCATTCGGACATGTTCGTCATCAGCACTGAGACAACATACCCAGGCATGTGTTTCTTTGCTGTCTGAATGCCAAATGATGCAAACAAATTCAGGAGTATCCTGGATTTTTTAATTCTTGCTACAAAGTATTTATTTCACGCGTTTCTACCCCGTCCTTCTCACCCCCATAGGGGGACTCAGTACCAGATTTTCTTCTGAGAAGCCAACATTTGCACTTTTATATATCTGTCTGTCTAAATCTATGGTCACTTGAGTAGTTTTGCTACGACATAGGTGCCAAGTAATTTAGACAGCACATGTGCTTGCATGGCATTCTTCCATTCCAGCTCAATAGAGACAGCCAAGAGATCATCTGTGGGCATGAAGCATGGCCACAGAAGGTAGAGTTTCCAGCCAAGGAAGTTATCCAAGCAGCTGTTTGTTCCTATGTTTTGTAGCTTTGGTTAAAATGCTATATGATCAGGAATCTGTCCTTTTCAATATGTTGAATGTCAAAATAAGGCTTGAGGTTATAATACTTTCAGGAAATGTTTTAACCTCATTATAAACAACTCAGGACTTACTCAACTAAGGCATAAGAAATTATGTTCTCCATTGGCTTCAAGCTTCTAAGAGATGGAGAGACAGAAGGAAGCTACATTGTCTAGCATCAACAACATTTTGGCTCAAAGATCCCTGCTGTTGTTTTCTATCAAAAACAATTAGTAAGGGAAATGAATGTGGAAACCAGGCATTTGGCACCTGGTAGCAAAGCTTCTTACAGCTCATGCATGTTTATGTGTTTTTAACCTTTTTTGATATCTACAGGCACAGTTGTACTTAGTACTAGTAGTTAGCCATGATAGCCTACTGCAATACCGAAGCAATCAGAATATGGCCAGGGAAACGTTTTAGAATATGAGGCAGACCAATCTAGTTTTTGAAACCTATGGAAATGAACAGATAAATTTCATTAAATGCAGCAATAAAATTCATGGAAAATGCCTACAATATGAAATCACACTGGGGTACCTCTGACAAATGGCATGTCTAGACTTCTAAGACTTTTTTCTATATTCTAGAGGTAGTATTGCTCACATATAATAAATAATAAAACTTAACCTCCACATGTGTTAATATGCAAAGAAACATAAGGCCTTTTATCAAATTCCAAAGCTCCTGGTTGACCAAATCTTGGGAAGGTGAAAGGGAGAGTTAGTCATGCTCAGACTTTCATTATTACCCAGTACTGTTTTGCCCCCTTTTCTTTTTTTTTACATGTTTAATATATTGCTGTAATTACAGGAAAAACAAAAAAATCAAAAGGCAAACTATGTAGAGAATAGATATGAAGGCAGGGTTACAAAGGCTGTAGGGAAGACAAATTAGGAGACCTTAGATTTCCACAGCAGCAATATTGTTCTAGTGCAGGGAAGTGTAATAGTGAAGGTCCTAAAACTGTTGTTTTAGTAATCTCTACAAGGCGCAATTTTTTAGTTACTTGTATGAGGCTTATCTGAGCTTTTTGTTTGTTTTTTTCACATGTGCTTCTTACTACTTTTGAATAAAAAATGAAAAATGTTGATTCTCTCCTGTTTGTTGGTATAGGAACCCATCCCTGTTCTTCCATGGATTTTTTTTTTTGCCTCTGTTATCAAATTGATTGTTGAAGAATAATGCCAGAAAAGGTGTACTTTGTTAACTGATATGTACCTGTACATATGTCACAGTAGCAGTGACATATGTACAGGTAGCTGACCAAATATCTGCAAAAGAGTAGTATCATTTCCTTTTTTATATAAATTAGCTACGACGTGGCAATTGTTCTCCCAAAACCCTTTAATAGAGATAAGAAATATGACCATGTTAATGTTAAGTATCCTATATTTGCCTTGGGCCATTGAACTAATTTAGAAAGTTATTAACATCTAAAGGAAGACTGTGTTCATTATTGTCCATCAAATACTAAATCAATTCCACTAGAACGTTCACTCATGAGATAAAAGTTGCCATATTTTATGTAATAAAACAAAATGGAAAACAGTTTAGAGCTAGTTGTTGTGAGATGGGTATGGTGATAAAGTTTAAGATTAGCATATCCTCTGTACAGTGTAATTTTACTGCATCTGAAAACATTTGGTCGCTGGAAAACCTCCTAGGACTATACCTAGGAATTTCCCATTACTTGGGAGATTTTCCCAGTGGCAGCAGTGGAAATGAGAATCCAGGAACCATTCCCACTCAGCCGAATGGGAGAATGTATCAAATTACATAGCTCTTTATTCCATTTGCTCTCAACATTTTGAAACAATTGGATTAAAAAATAAGGATCCCAGTGAGAAGTTTTGATTTAGCTCTTGGAGCCAAATGATCAGAGAGGCCTTCAGTAATATTTCAAAAAATAGGATCTTCCTTGAATAGAGTGTACTGGAATAAAGGGCAACAAAGATGGACTGCAGCCTGCCTCTCAAAGTCCCAGGTAGCAACATTTGCAAAGGCTTCTTTTGTTTCCTTTGTGCATAATCTCATTGCAGTGGATGGAGCCCACGTGGCACAGTGTGTTAAACCTGCATGCCAGCAGGACTACTGACCAACAGGTCAGCGGTTCAAATTTCTGTACTTTTTCACGCTCTGCAGAAGATATTAACAATCCCTACATATTCCCTAGTTTAGGGAACACAGTTACTATGTAAATCCCTCAATCTTTACTTATGCCAGTTGATCAATAGCTGTCTGATATTTGCACGCACACCTGTTGCAAAAGTAATCTCGGTGCTAAATGCAATAGGGACCCTATTTCTGGTTGTTGAATTGGAGATTGCCCACAATAAGAGGTAGGAACATCAGCCAGCTGTTTTCCTTTTTGATCATAGGAAAACAGATATTTGTCACATGTGAAGATGGGTTGGTGGGATCAGCTGGGAGATGCTATTTAGCTCTGAAAGATGGTTATGTATTCTTTATTGCTTTTGTGAATCCTGGCAATGTTCTTTGACGTGTGAAAATACTTTTTTGCACTGAAAAAAGGTTGCGGGTTTTGGTTTTACTTTCAGTGCAAGAAAACATTTGTGTGCTTTATTTTCACATTCTGTTTAAAGTGATAGGAACCTAACAGAACTATGCACACTCTTTGACTGTGTTAAGTTAGCATAGCAACCTTGCAAACATGATTCTTGTGCTCTGATCAGCTATTTCTTAGTCCAAAGCTGTACTCTTTTTTTTTTCTGCCTACAAAGTTGATACAAAGAGAAACGCTTCTTCAGTGGCCTTGTACATGACAATTCCAATAGATGAACTATATTTAGTGTGGTTTCAGAACTGTCTGCACTGTACAGCTAAGTTGTCTAGACATGGAGTAATTTTAGAACTTCACTTTACAATAGTAAGTGCAGAATTGTGATGCAGCTGGGAAACTGACCTCCCCGTCCTTGATGTCACCTCCAAAGAAACAACTCCAGTTGGAAATATTTTCCTAATAAATGTTCTACACGTGGGTGGTGTTTGGTTCAAGTTGGAGAAAGAAAACAGTTTTGTCTCTTGACGTGTTGAATTCACAGTAAGAGTTACCTTCACGCACTCCCACATGCAAATATGTACCATTTAGTGTGTTTTTAAAGCAACTCTATAGTTGCATGGTATACATCTAAAAAACATCTAATTTGGCCAAATATGAATACATAGTAGTTATTAGTATTCAAGTGAAATCACACAAAATAACAAAGGCTGTCTGCCTCTTTTTTATCAGGACTTTTGCACATGAAGTTGCACAATCATTGATAGTGGCAAGTAGTAGCATAAGTAGCATTCTACTTTCATAGAACATTGTCAGTTTGCTGATCCATGGTCCTACGCCTCTACTTCCATATAACTGAAAAGTCCAGTCTTCCTTCTACTCCACTTTTTATTTTAAAGCAATTTCATAAATTCTGTCATGTTTAATAAAAATAACAAAAAACCCTATTTAAATAAAATAAAATACAGCCTTGGGAATAGCAAGGGGAAGTGGGGGAGAAGAAGACTCCTGCCCCCAGTGTCTCTTCAGTGCTGGTGTACCAGCTTAGAAGTGGAACAGCCTCATCACACCAGGTAAATTACAGAAACATGGTGCCATCTACAGCTCTTGATGGAGTTTCCTGTCAATAACAGGGAATGGGTTTATCACAGGGAGAAACCAGACTGCCAGAGGAATATCCATGGCATTGTGCAATTCATACCACCATCAAGGTGGTGGTCCTGCTTCAATACAGGTTGACCTCCTTCATGTGATAAAATCAAAAGTATAGCATTCTATTGGGAATTCAGTGTTGTAAATCAATTTACAATTGCATAATTCTGGATTTTTTCAACAGTTATATTTTGAAAAGAGTTCATTGTTATGCTACTTTATAGGATAGGCTGCCTTTAAGTAATAGCCACTCAGATAGAGTTGGAGTAATGACAGGACCACTGAATTGGGGTTCAGTGGATAGAATAATAGAACAAGAGAGTTGGAAGAAACCACATGGGTCATCTAGTCCAACCCCCTGCCATGCAGGAAAAGCACAATCAAAGCACCCCAACAGATGGTCATCTAGCCTCTATTTAAAAGCCCCCAAAGAAGGAGCTTCTTACTCTGGCAAGAAAAATAGCCTCACTTTTCACAGTGTCTCCTTGTGAAATGGCAGCTCCTGGTATTTAATGGACATCTTGCATTGTGCCCTTTTACTTATCCTCACATCACAATTCTCTGAAATGCTTGCATATTGTGTCAGCAATGTAGTTCATCCTAAAGTTACTTATTGCTACTCACAATGCAGGACCTCAGCCATTGTTTTAAAAATCAATAACATTACAAAATCACAGCATGATCATTGTATCCATAAGGAATGCTTCCTTGGACTTAGTGGGGGGGGAGGGGGCATGAGTTTTCATGAACCTTATTAAAACAGTAGGGTTTGAAGTTACCATAGAATCACCAGGAGGACCTAGAAATTTCCTAGAGGACTTTTTTTTCAGATGCACGTCCTGCAGTCACTGGGTACTACTCCTGTGAGTACAAGGGTTATATTGTATCCAGTTTCCAGAATGCTTCCAAAACCTAAGATGTGTATGTGCATTTGCATGTGTGTCCACATTTCCATGTTCTTATCTACAAAAGAATGCAACTAGGGTCTATACAATTCAAAGATGATATTCTTTTGTCATAGTTCACACAAGCATTTTATTTCATAAAGAATGTGAACAGAAGGGTTTTTATGTTTCAAATTAATGCACTTCCAAGTAAAAAGAAAATATTACATGCATTTTCTTTTTTCTTGAGAGTTCATGGATGTGGGTAAAGGGATGGTTTCATGTTTTTTCTTCTTAAGTATTTCCCTGTAACAAAAAGGGTTATTTGCTTGTTGTGTTCTAATTCAATCTCTGTCAAAGAAGGATCTTTCAAGCATTGTGTCTGTGATCTAAAATTGATGTATGTATTATTTCTCCCCTTTTGGTGGTGGTTATTTTTCCAGAAAGCTTTTCAAAGAAGGATGAGTGCTTTTACTGTTTTTATTTTAGTGCTATGTGGCCCTTCTGAATACCAGACCCTGTAATTTTCTTAGTTCTAATGTTATTTTGGTGGAGTATAAAAGCTTGCAAAGTGCAACCTTGTTTCTTCTTAGCAAAAGTAATAACTTTTAGAGAAAAGCCTGCTTTGATAATAGTCTGTTTTTTCTATATTTTTGCTCTTTGCCTTCAAGTCATTTCCAACATATAGGGACGCAAAGACATATGCTCGAGTTTTCGTGGCAAGATTTGTTCACAATGGGTTTGCTGTTGCCTTCATCTAGGCTGAGAGATTGTGACTTGCCCCAGCTCAACCAGTGGGTTTCTATGACTAAGTGGGTCTCCAATACTCAAACCACACCACACTGGCCCTCACTGGTTTTCTGTAGTTGCTCTTTATCAACCTTGCCACACAGCCGCCAGTGTTGCTTCATTGGGGGGCATGGGAAATCCAGTTCCCCCCGTCCCGCATCACCTGGCTCCAGCTGAGGGTGATCACATGAATGGAAGCATGGAGCACGCTGCTTCCACCATTATTTATTTATTTATTTATTTACTTTGCTTGTATACCGCAGTTTCTCAGCCCGTAGGCGACTCAACGCGGTTCACAACAAGAGCAAAAGTCAATCATAACAACATACAATTTAAAACCATTAAGAGCATAGTATACAAAGTAATGGCACATCAATAACAACACATTAACGTCTCATAACTAGAGTCGTGATCCAATTCATCAGCCGTAATTCCGTTCCTATATTCATCATATTCATTGCACTGCTTGTCCGAATGCCTGTTCAAACAGCCAGGTTTTTAGTTTTCTTCGAAACACCATTAGCGAAGGAGCTGTCCCTGGGAAGGGCGTTCCACAGCCGAGGGGCCACCACAGAGAAGGCCCTGTCCCTCGTCCCCGCCAGCCGTGCCTGTGATGCAGGCGGGATCGAGAGCAGGGCCTCCCCAGAAGATCTTAGAGTCCTGGTGGGTTCATAGGTAGAGATACATTCGGATAGGTAGCTTGGGCCACAACCGTTTAGGGCTTTTTAGGCCAACGCCAGCACTTTGAATTGAGCCTGGTAGCAAATCGGCAGCCAGTGGAGCTGGTGCAGCAAAGGAGTTGTATGCTCCCTGCGCTCCGCTCCTGTTAGTATCATGGCTGCCGAGCGTTGGACTAGTTGGAGCTTCTGAGCCGTCTTCAAAGGCAACCCCACGTAGAGAGCGTTGCAGTAGTCTAAACGGGATGTAACCAGACTTGGACTACCGTGGCCAAGTCTCCATTGAGTCTAAGGGTAACACAGAAAGCCTCCCATGTTGTCATCATGGTGGGACATGCCGACTCTGCCCTCCATGGTTCCATGGAACCATGCTGGCATCATCTGATGGGAGCCAGCTGGCTTGGTGGGTGACTGGGGCTAAATTGGCGCATGCCACCAAATTTAGTCCCATGTGAAAAGGTCGTATGCTGAGCACATGCATTCTGCACATTAAAAAGTTTCACACTGTAAAAGTAAGTTGCCATAACACATTATTGTTAACTATTTTTAATAAGCTTTCTTCATTAATACATAGCCATTAGTTATAGGTAGTCAGTTATGTACTACTTGGAAGTGGTTTCTGCACTTCAAACTCAATTTGCAACTAGTGAAGTGAACTGACGTTAGAGGATGGAAGTGGGAAAAGAAGGGAGAAACTGGGACATTTTTAAAAGCAACAGTGGAATGATGGAAAATTACTTGGGACAGTTGGAGGATATTATGCATTCTGCCAGGGGTAGTGATGAGGACAAAAATGAAGGTTGCTTTGTCTAGCATCTGAGTTAGGGCCAAGCAGAGAGCAGCAGCCTGACACAGAGCAGGACCAGGAGCCTCAGGAAAGTAGGAATGCTAAGTTAGGGCAGGATTAGGAGCTTCAGGAAGTAGACCAGGAGTTAAGCATCCAGCTATCCTGCAATTAAAGGCCGATGCCACCCAACTGAGGAGATCTAATAGGTTGGCTCAGAGGAGGGCCAATAGATGAGAGCACTTGGGAAAGTGGCATAAATAGCTGGAGGATAGAGCTGGTAGTTTGCTGGGAGCAATATTTGAGGAACTGTTACAGCTTGAATGGCTGTTGGTGAACTCTTGGATGAAACTTTGACTTCAGTGACTAAACTATGTTTTTGGAATACAACTTGATTTGGTGAGCTTGCTTGGCTTCAACCCTTGGAAAGAACTCTGGACTATTTGTATGCTTTGCCCTTGTTGGACTTCTTGCTGCTTATGACTATGGATTGCATTTTGACTATGAGACAGAGAGCAGCTGCATTAACAGAAATTCTGTGTCAGGTCCTTGACACATTCCACTTTACACATTCTATTATATGGACAGAATCCAAAACCATTACTATTTATTCTGGGATACAGCTGCCACTGTAAGACTGGACACAAGGATATTCACAGGGCTAAAGAAAGAGAGGTATGCAAAGCACGACTGTCTTGAGGCATTGCTCCTCCACCTTTGTGGAAAAATCAGTAACCTAAAAAAAACGTACTGCATAAACTATATATAAAATTAAAATAGCTATTTAGAAAATAGATATTTAGAAAAGGGAACTAGTGATATTTGAAGATAAATTGTGTTAAAAATAACGTTTCGCACAGAAAGTAGTCCCGTATTTATTTGTAAACATCATAAATATTGCTTTGTCAATTCTTATCAAGTAAGAAGTCTTGTAATAAAATATTCTTTTGTATCTGTATCTTGATGGCACTATTTTTTATCTCTGTAATAGGTTATTGTACAAAACTAAATGTTCCAGTTTTTCCGCGTAATAGCAAGATGTGACAGATAAGATCTCTTTAGGTTTAGGCTGTGGGGAGAAGTTTAATTTTGCAGCTATATAACATGATGGATACAATAGGGTAGAGTAAACTAGCTAAACCAATGTATTTCTCTCTGTCACAATATAGCGATAATAACACGAGCTAAGTATTGACAAGATATGATTACCAGAAATGTACCTCTATAGACCCGCTTGTCTGAAGGAATATAATTAATCAAAGATATTTCCCTGATAAGAGACACAGCAAAGGGGAGGGCAGGCATAGAATCCTGGGACATCTTAAAGGTTTACAATGGAATACACTTTTGTAAATACTTCTTTTTTTTTTTTTTTAAATGATTTTTATTAAGTTTTTCACAATCCACACAAGGAAAGAGGGGGAACAAAAAACAAGAAGATAGATCAGTAGGAAAGGGATAGGTACACACAGAAAAAAACAAAAACCCACCATATCTAACTAACATCTAATACATACAAAACATCTACTCAAACTATTCTAAAATGACTTCCACTCCAACCTCAGGATCTTTTCAAAATATTTCTTCACCTTAATTATCTATTCTTATCCCATTGTTTTTTCAGCTTTCTTCTCATAATCAAATATCAGGGACCAATCTGTCCTCCTCAAAACTCTTCCTTCATTTCTTCTCAACAAAAAAGTTAATTCGTCCATGTCTCTTATTTCTTTAATTTTCTTCCACCAGTCTTCAATACTCGGGACCTCACCATTCTTCCAATATTTGGCAAAAACCATCCTAGCCGCCGTTGTGCAGTAAGTAAATAATTTATCTTCTTTCTCATCCAATTTACAGTCATCGTCTGTAAATCCCAGAAGATAATATTCCGGTTTCTTCTTAAAGCTTTTCTTTAATATTTTTTGTAATTCCTCATGAATAATAGACCAGAACTTTGTTGTTTCTTTACATGTCCACCACATGTGGTAAAAAGTGCCTACTTGCTCACTACATTTCCAGCACTTATCTGATACATTTTGATACATATGGCTCAGTCTGCTCGGAGTTAAATACCACCTATAAAACATTTTATACCAATTTTCTTTTAAATCCATAGCATATGTATATTTCAATTTTTTATTCCATATCCTTTCCCATTCCCCAAAATGGATGGGCCTTCTTATATTTTCTGCCCATTTAATCATAGAGGTTTTCACTTGTTCTGTTTCTGTCATCCACTGAAGCAATTTATTATATAATATTGTAACCGTTTTCCTTTGTGTTTTTAGTATTCTATCCCATATATTCTCATTCCAATCAAAACCTGTTTTTTGATCTTGTTTAAAATAATCTTTAATTTGTAGGTAATTTAACCAAGTTATATTGCTAAATAAAGTCTTTAATTGTTCAAATGGTTTCATCTCTGTTGTTCCCTTCACCAATATATCCTTATATCTTGGCCATGTCCTCCATCCTAGTAGTCTTCTTTGATGCGCCTCCATTGCTGAAATCCATAATGGTGTTGTCTTATAAAAAAGAGCTTTATACCTCATCCATGTACGTAATAGGGAGGCTCGCACGAAATGATTACCAAAATTTTTCTCCTTCACCTCTCTGTTATACCATATATACGCGTGCCATCCCACTCTTAAGTCATGACCTTCTAAGTTTAGGCACTTCTCTTTGTCTAAAGTCATCCAGTCCCTGATCCAGGACAGTGCGCAGGCCTCATGATAAGTCTTCAGATCGGGAAATCCCAATCCTCCTCTTGTTTTCTTATCTATTAAGTTCACATAATTAATTCTTGGTCTTTTTCCTTTCCAAACAAATTTCATTAAGTCTTTCTTCCACTGTTTGAACAGCGTTTGACTTCTTATTATCGGTATATTCTGGAACAAAAACATAAATTTTGGTAATACATTCATTTTTATCAAGGATATTCTGCCCAGAAGAGATAGTTTCAGCCGGTCCCAGTTCTGCAAATCCTTTTGGACCTTCTTCCAAACTAATTCATAGTTATTCTTTAAAAGTTGTCCATTTCTGGCTGTGATCCAGACTCCTAGGTATCTAATTTTCTTAACACCTTCTATTCCAACCTGTTGTTGGATCTTTATTTGTTTCTCCTTATTCACATTCTTAAATAAAAGTTTAGTTTTCTTCATATTCATCTTAAAACCTGCCACCTTTCCAAAATCTTCTATTTTGTTAATCCAACTTTGTAAATTTTTCTCCGGGTTTTCAATTGTACCTATTAAATCATCTGCAAACGCTCGTATTTTGTATTCAAATTTACCGATTTTTGCTCCTTTAATCTTTTCATCTTCTCTGATTTTCTTCATCAGGATCTCCACTGCCATAACAAAAATTAATGGGGAGAGTGGACAACCTTGTCTCGTGCCTTTCGTGATTTCAAATTCTTGAGTCACTTGCCCATTCACTTTTACCTTAGCTTTTTGAAATTCATAAATAGCATTAATTGCATTATTAAATTTCTCTCCCATGTCCAACTCTTGTATCAAAATCTTGAAGAAATCCCAATTCAAATTGTCAAATGCTTTCTCAGCATCTATTGACAAAAGGGCAAATTCTTTTTGATGATTAGTCTCATAATATTCCAAAAGGTCTAAAACGTTGCGTATATTTTCTTTCATATGTCTATTTGGAAGAAAACCAGTTTGTTCTTCGCCAATCCACTTGCTTAAAAAAAGTTTTAATCTTGTGGCCATAATATTTGCAAACAATTTATAATCCATATTTAACAAGGAGATCGGCCTATAATTTTTGATATCGTTTTCCAGTGATCCTTCTTTATGTATCACAGTTATTTCTGCCTCCTTCCAGGAGTCTGGTACCTTTCGATATTTTAAAGCTTCGTTTGCTATAACTTTAAAAATGGGTATCAACTGCTGTTTAAACGTTTTATAAAATCCTGCCGTAAACCCATCCGGTCCCGGGGCTTTGTCTGCATTCATTTTACTTATAGCTTTCTCAATTTCCTCTTCTGTTATTTCTTTGTTCAATTCTTCTCTATCTTCATCTGTTATTTTATCCAGTTTCATTTGTCCAATATATTCCATAATATCCTCTTTCTTTATATCCTCCTTTGTATATAATTGTGTATAGAAAGTCCGAAACTCCTCCAAAATTTCTTTGTCAGTTTTCAGATCCTTGTCCTTGGTACTTATTTTAGCAATATGGTTGATTTGCCTCTTTTTTCTAACCTGGTTTGCCAACCATTTACCCGGTTTGTTAGCATTTTCAAAAGCCTGTTGCTTTAGAAATTTCATCTGTCTTGATTGGAATTCCAACTCCACATGATTTTTTTCCTGTTTCAATGTCACCAATTGTTTCTCTATTCGTTTAGATGGGTTTTTCTTTAACTCCATTTCTTTTACTGCTATTTCTGCCCTCAACTCGTTTATTCTTTTATTTCTCTCTCTATTCCTTCTTGCTCCTTGTTGAATAAAGTGCCCTCTCATGACTGCCTTAAAGGCATCCCAAACCACTCGTGGCTCCATTGAATCTAATCTATTTATTTGTAAGTAGTCCTGGATTAACTTCTTGAAATATTCTTTGTCATCTTCCGTTTTTATTAAGTTCTCATTTAATCTCCATTTTCTATGATAATTTTTTTGATTTACGACCATTTCCAGAGGGCAGTGATCTGATAAGTCTCGTGGCAGAATATTAATCTCTTTCACTTTAGTAGAGAGGTTCTTAGTAATCCAAACCATATCAATTCTAGACCAGGATTGATGTCTATTCGAGAAGAAGGTAAAGTCTCTTTTATCTTTATTTCTAATTCTCCATGCATCTTCAAGATCAAAGTCTTTTTGTAAATCCATGAATTTCTGAGGGAGTTTCCCTCCCTTAAACTTCTTTTTCTTCAGACTTTTATCTATCTGACAATCGACGACCCCATTAAAATCTCCTGCCAAGATCAGTTCATCAAATTCTATTTCTTTTAACTTAGTATTTAAGAATTCGGCAAATTTTCTCTTCGGTCCATTGGGAGCATATATATTACAAACCAATATTTTGGAATCTCCAATTATTATTTTCACTGCCACACATCTTCCTTCTGTATCTCTAAATGCCAGTTCTGAGTCTATTGAGTCCTTTACATATGTAACCACTCCTCTTTTCTTTTTTTCATAGGCCGAATAATATTCCTTTCCTAATTTTTTATTCGGAAGGTGTGCCACATGTTTATCACAGATGTGCGTTTCCTGTAACATTATTACATCAAAGTTCTGTTTCTTCAGGCTCCTCCATACTCTCTTCCGTTTTTGGGGGGAGTTCATACCGTTAATATTATTCGAAAAACATTTTATTTGTCTCTCCATCATTTTATTTATCCTTATCTAGTCCCAATCCTGTGTCGCCAAAAGCCAATTCCATTGTTCCAGTTGCCGATTGTTCCGAACTCTGACCTCCTTTTTCTTCCTTTTTCCGTGGTGTCATTCTCTGTGGTTTTGGTTCTTTTCCTAAAAAGCCATAATCCTTTGGTGATTTATATCTTGCCTTTTTTGCCTTTACTCCTTTCCTTGGTGTAGATAATCTTCTTTCTTCACCTTCCTCTATCTCTGCTTCCTCTTCCTCTTCTTCTTCTCCTGGTTCTTCTTCTTCTTCCTCTTCTCCTTGCTCTTCATCTCCTTCCTTCTCTTTCATAAGTTTTTCATAGAAAATCTTGGCCTTATGTTCTGTTGTCAACCAATATCTTTCTTCCTTGTATGTCACCATTATCCCTTCTTTTCTTTCCCACCTGAACCTTATCATTCTTTTCTTCAATTCTTCTGTTAAGAAAAAATATTTTCTTCTTCTTGCTAAGGTTGCCTGTGGGAATTCCTTCAGAACCGCAATTTTCTTTCCTTTGTAAAAGATTGGTTTTTTATTATTGTTATAGAGCACATCATCTCGTACCTTCTTTCTTGTAAATTTCACTATCACGTCTCTGTCTGTCTTGTTTCTTCTAGAATAAAATGATGATATCCTGTAGACTTGGTCCACTTCCTGTTCTAATTCATCTCCCTCACATTCCAAGCAATCTGCCAGAATTTTAATTATCAATAGTCTTACATCTTCTTTGTCATCTTCCATTATATTTCTAAGTCTCAATTGAAAATCCATTTGCATTTGCAGTAGTCTTTCTTGTTCTAGTTCTATTTTTTCCCTTTGTCTATCTAATCCTTTTATTTTTTGTGTCATCTCCTTTTGTGTTCCTTCTATTTTCTCTTTAGAGGCTTTCAATTCCTTTACTTCTCCATCCAGCTGTGTTATATCTTTCCTTATCTGTCCAAATTCCTCTTTTATTTCTGTTTTCATTACTTTAAATTCTTCTGTCATTTTGGTAATTATTCCTTCTTGTTTCTTATAATACTCCTCATGTTTAGTCTTCATTTCCTCCTTCAATTCTGTTTTCAACGCATCTTGTTTCTCCGATATCTTTTTAATCTCTTTTAAAAGGTTGTCCATTTTGGGATTTATATCCAATGATCCTCTTCTTGACTCTGCTTTACCTGGAGTTGTCATTTCCCAATTGCCTCTTATTTCCCAAAAATCTTTATTCTAATTTCATCTATTATCAATTATAGTATTAATTTTCAAAGCGAAAGTCCATCAATTTAATTTAACTTCGTAATCGATTGTGATGTAAACCAATTTCTTACTTCTTGCTTCTTACTTCTTAAAGGTCTTCAATTATTCAATTGTTGACAAATTATAAAGTTAATTCATTCACTCATAATATATCTACCCACTAAAGTTTGAGCTCTAATACTTTCACTAATTTTAATTAATTTTATTTATTTTATTCTAATTTCCCCCCTTTTAAAAAGGATATGACACTATATTGTCTGAAGTCAATTTCATATAATAATATAATGACTACAATGGGTTATCAATTTATCACAATTATAAAATTTCTAAAATACCAAATTTCTGATAGGAAGCACAAACTCTTTTCCTCCACTTGGGAGCACCAAAATTTTAAATTAGTCCTTTACTTATCTGTTCCTCTTTATGTATGTTCCTTCAATGATTGTTTGTCATCCAGTTCTCCTCCCTATTATAGTAACTTTCATCTGCTTCTCTTCCTGGTCCGATGTCGTCTTCTTCTCTTCCTGGTCCGTCGTCGTCTTCTTCTCTTCCTGGTCCGTCGCCGTCTTCTTCTCTTCCTTGTCCGTCGTCGTCTTCTTCTCGTCCTCGTGTCTCCTCTCTGCCACTTCTATTTGTGACTCTTATGCTTGCTCCGCCACTCCTTTGCTCCTCCAATTCTCCCTGTCTTCCAGATGCACAAATTCCTTCTCTGCCAGTCTATAACGTTTTTTCTCTATGATCCAAGATGGCGCCAGCTCTCCTTCCGCCCCGTCACTTCCTCCTTCACTCCTTTCCGACCCCTCTTGATTCCTCTCTTTTCTTAGTCCTCCAGAGTCTCCTGCCTTCCTGTTCCTGTTCCGTCACTTCCTTTACTTCATGCAGCCAGATTGTTTATAGAGAAGGCTAGGGTAGACTCAACAATAATGGCGTCAAGGTCGGTGTTGTTTATCTTTCTTTCTTCCGTCTCTGGTTCCAAAAGGAGCTTCCCCTAAAATTGCGTGGGGGGCTCTTTATCCTCCTTACTTCTTTTATAGTAAATTATAATATATATATAAAAATTGGAGATTAATTTCCACAAATCAGCTTATTTTCCCTTAATTTAATCTATTTTCGCCAAATTTCCACTTATCCAATTTAATCCAATTTGCCCAAGTTATCAAATCGCCTACTTATAATTTATATAATTTATGTTCCTTGATTGTCTTTGTTTTCTAATTCTGTATTCTTTATTCTTATTCTTATTGTTTGTTCCTTCTTCAGTCTTTCTTGTCTTTCTCTTCCCTCCGTTCCTCCCTTCCTTCAAATATTATTAATTTGGGAACACCTTCCCGTTACCTGGGGTTGGGGTCTTTCTTTTTTCCTTTCCCCAGCCGGGGTTTCTTCTATCTTCCTCTTCTTCTATTTTGAGTGGTTTTGGCGGCGGTTAGACAAGCCTCGCGGCTTGATCCTTGCGGGGTGGCTCGCTTCCCCTTCCCGCTCGGACCCTCTCGACCTCTCCTCCTTGAGGGGGGAGAGATCTTTGGGGCCTCAAGCGTCCTTGGGGTTCACGACACCTTTGCACTCAATCCGGCAAAGGGGGGAGCTTTTTTAGCTCTACCTAACCACCCAACGCTGGTCCTCGTCGGGAGCTCCCTCTCGACGAGGCTATCCCGTCGCCATGTCCACCGGAAGTCCCCACTTTTGTAAATACTTCTCATTTTATCAGGCCTACAAGGTATTAAGCAGTTCAACAGGAAAACATTTTTGTGATCTCCCTGCAATGGTTTTGTGAATTAACTGTCTATATGTTTATTAGTCTTTTTGATGTCCTCATTTTTGATGTAACAGACTAGACTGGAAACAGCAAATCATCATATTTGTTTCCATGGTTGCAATACTATATACAGTATCCTGAGCATTGGCCTATTATGGTTATACTATATATTGCCTAAGTTTCAAATATACCCTGATCTGGATCTTCCCCCTACCCTCAATTGATACATAATTGTAGGGGGAAAAATAAATTAAAAAATTTAAAAAAATGTAGGGAAAAATTTAAATTAGGACTTTTGTACTTGTATATCTTTATTAGAAGGCTCCTTTATTAGAAGGCTCCTTTATTAGAAGGCGCCTTCTAATAAAGGTGAAAGAAGAAAGCGCAAAAGCCGGGTTGCAGCTAAACATCAAAAAAACCAAGATTATGGCAACAAGAATGATTGACAACTGGAAAATAGAGGGAGAAAATGTGGAGGCCGTGACAGACTTTGTATTTCTAGGCGCAAAGATTACTGCAGATGCAGACTGTAGCCAGGAAATCAGAAGACGCTTACTTCTTGGGAGGAGAGCAATGTCCAGTCTCGATAAAATAGTAAAGAGTAGAGACATCAGACTGGCAACAAAGATCCGCCTAGTCAAAGCCATGGTATTCCCTGTAGTCACCTACGGATGTGAGAGCTGGACCTTAGGGAAGGCTGAGCGAAGGAAGATCGATGCTTTTGAACTATGGTGCTGGAGGAAAGTTCTGAGAGTGCCTTGGACTGCGAGAAGATCCAACCAGTCCATCCTCCAGGAAATAAAGCCCGGCTGCTCACTGGAGGGAAGGATACTAGAGACAAAGTTGAAGTACTTTGGCCACATCATGAGGAGACAGGAAAGCCTAGAAAAGACAATTATGCTGGGGAAAGTGGAAGGCAAAAGGAAGAGGGGCCGACCAAGGGCAAGATGGATGGATGGCATCCTTGAAGTGACTGGACTGACCTTGAAGGAGCTGGGGGTGGTGACGGCCGACAGGGAGCTCTGGCATGGGCTGGTCCATGAGGTCACGAAGAGTCGGAGACAACTGAACGAATGAGCAACAACAACAACTTGTATATCTAAACAGGTTCTTGATCTTGGCCAGACTCTTTACCATGAATGTTTTGAAGTGGAACAATTCTAAGAATCCTCATGTTTTATGCTTTTCTCTCAATCTCTCCCTCCATCCCCCTCTCTCCTCCATCTAGATACCATAGAGAGATAGATAGATTCCAATTTAAGTATTATACTTGACTACAATTTCATAAGGCGTGTCCTATTAAGGTTGGATTTACATCATGGCATCCAAGATATATATCATCAACAGGGTTCAAATGCACATATTGGTATTATGTGTTTCTAGGTAATCTTAGGAGTCAGCATGGTGTAGTGGTGTAAGTATTGTACTATAACTCTGGAGGCAAGGATGCAAATCCCCATTCAGCCAAGGAAACCAATTGGGTGGTCTTGGGCAGTCATACTCTCAGCCTCAGAGACAAGTAAAATTTACTAAGGACTTCATCACACAGGCTTTCAGACCTGTTGTAGCATGCTGAGAGCACAGTTCCTGGGTGGAACCCACCTGATCCCTTCACATGACACACAGCTAGTTCCGGCAGGCCTCCATCCAGGAGCTATGCTCTCAGCATCCTATGACAGAGCAAGGAGAACATGGGAGGTTTCCTGTGTTCTCATTGCCAGTAATGGGAACAGCATGAGGGGAAGTCAGGGCAGCAATGATTTCCTCCGTGTGATGGGGAAGGCGGCAATGCAGGTTGCAGAGCAATGGATCCTCCTGCTGCCCAGTGGATTTTCTGCTATATCCAGCAAATCTCCTGCTGTTGTCCATGTCAACTAAATGTCATGAGGTCTTATGAAATACCAAGAAAACCCCTTAGCGTAGTTCTATGTTGGAAACTGCTTAAAGGCAAACAACAAATTATATATATTGATATCGTTAAAGATAGCCTGAAATGTTATTAATTTTCATGAAAGCTTAATAAACTTGAAGTATGCATTATGACTTGCCTTGTAGCAAAACAGTTTGTCCAATTTGTGAGTGTATCAGAGGACTGTTGTTCAGCATTTTCCATTGTTTTAGAAACTAGATAAAATGAATGGAAGATGTGTCTGAATGGCTTTCATCATATTTCTTTTCACCAAGGGGAGAGAAAATCAAATCTCTTAGATTGTATGCACTGTGTTGGGTCCAGTGATTCTGATATTCTAAATGTTTTGCCTTGAGCATCCAGGCCACATAGGAATGATCAGAAAACATCATTCATGTGTTTAACCAGTGTCCAGACAGTTACATTTAGAATGATGGATGGTTTGCTACTTGCTCAGACCTCTGCAGGTTCATGTGAAATTAACAGCGGAGGATCAGAAATCACAGACTGGGCTACAGCAATTTGTTTATCATTCCCACTTCAGTGCATCCTGATGGGAAATGTCTCTGACTTCAAGAAATATAAAGACTATATCCACTTACTTGATTTGATTTATAAAGAACATATCATAGTTCCCCAATCAAAGCTCCGTTCTATGCCTGACAAGATTCAAAATCCACAAGAGGCCAAAAATCACTCAGCCATAATATACAGATACCTCCAAAATGGAAAGGAAATGGTGTTATGAAATATCTAATACTTCCAGCATGGCACATCTAAAATGATATCAAAATTGAGGATTGGATCCCTGAGAAAAATCATCCTATTATGCAAGATGGGATGACAGAAGAAGTGGCAAATGCAACAGCCCAAATCTGACAAGTGTACAGGGATAATCAACCTTGTGGAATAAATAATATGAAACTATTTAATGTGCTGCACATGGAAGCATCAATTGGCAGAGGCTATTTGTGAGAATAGTAATGATCTCATCACACAGTTCCAAATAAGCATCCTAGGATGCTTAGAGCTAGCTTCGGGGACAAAGCCCCATTGCAGCCATCAAACGACGACGTCTGTAGCTCTACTCTCAACTTCCCCCAACCAAAGTAAAACCGTCACTAGATGCTTTCCCTGGCAACACGGGGGGCATCCCATGTTGCACTGGCTCCAGTACAGCCAGCATGGGGCCTTTCCTAGAGAGTGACGCTTTCCCCATATGATGGAAAAAGCATTGTGAGAGGGAGCAGCGACCAAGGTGACAGATTCACCCCATGGCTCCCTGTTTCTTCCCCAGAAGCCAGACGAAGCAGGTTGCTTTGTCTAGCCTTTCCTTCCTTAGGCGATCCCTCATTGTCTGAGTAGTATAATCCTCCAGGGTGGGTCCATAGGTGACTATGGAGCCCTATTCTTGATCTGCATCGTCTCCTGCAGTGAGGGCATTGGTTTCCAAGTGGAAGGCGGTCCCGGTCGGGATTGGCTTGACACGCCTTCCTCTTGGCATGTTTCTCTCTTTCGCCCTCCATTCGTGCCTCTTCAAATTCTGCAGCACTGCTGGTCACAGCTGACCTCCAGCTGGAACGCTCATAGGCCAGGGCTTCCAAGTTCTCAGTGTCTATGCATTTATGATAAAGTCATAGGTGGCATATGGGATAGTAGATCAAACTGCTGCCATGTACATTAATGATGTCATGTGTGATTACCTGTAAATGTAATCTGTAGGGTTCACATCACATCACCATCATAGGACATGTACAATGTATCATGGCAATTCTTTTCTATCCCTATATATGTCAAGGTAGGTACCAAAATATGAACCACTACATCCAATATCCAAGTTTGTTGATAGGAATGTCCTTTACTCAATACATTTTTCATGAGTCTTTATGGGCATATAACCACACTTTTGATCATTTCAAGTACTGGTGAGTGGCAAATCAGGATAAAAACAATACAGTATTTGCAAAACTTCTGTCTTTTAGAAGAAAGCTGCTACAAGATTTTTCATCTCTCTAGAAAACTTTGGTCAACAATGGTAACAAAAAACCTACTTTTAGTGCCCAAAACATTGTATATTACAACAACAAAAGATTTCTCTCCCTTTTATAAAAAAAAAAAATACTTGAAATGTGTCATAAAAATGAAAAGTATGCAGAGGCATATAATTCTACCAGAAGAAAGAACATTGAACAGTTTATTTTAAAATGAAATAGCAAAGTGAACAAATATTATATTGGTTGAGTGGCCTATAGTCATGAAAAGAATGACTGACTTCTGTGATTGAAATGACTGCGTGTCAGCATAGAAAACAGGGGTAGCACAAACATTCCTCTGTGCCTGACTCTGTTTGAATGCAAAGGCTTGGAAGACCCAAGTGCAAACAGAAAGCAAGTTTACCTGAACCTGGCCTCCCTTTTTTGAGTACTCAAGTTGCTAAGGAGAAAGCCAATTACCAACCCACCCACTTCTGCTGCTTTGCTGCCTTGCTGAAAATTGTCTTCACTATTCTAGAACTATAGCAAATGCCATCTCTCATGTTGCCATCTTTTCTCTTTAATAGCACCAGCCCAAAGACAGCCATTTTCCCTCTCTCCCTCCCTGCTATTGGAAAAAAATACCACACCTAGCAACCACCACATCTTGTTGTACTCTTATACTCAGAGCAAAACCATTCTGAGGAATCATTCTCACAAAATTATTTGCAATAATGAGTTGGAAGAAAGGGGAGAGAAGCAGTAAAAAGAGAGGTGAATCCCAGATGCTTCAGGGTAGATGGTGTTAATAAATAATTGCATTTCCGATGTGCATGTAGGTGACTAGAAGCATCCTCATAGACCAGTGGCTCTCAACCTGTGGGTCCCGAGATATTTTGGCCTACAACTCCCAGAAATCCCAGCCAGTTTACCAGCAGCTAGGATTTCTGGGAGTTGAAGGCCAAAACATCTGGGGACTCACAGGTTGAGAACCACTGCCATAGACTTTGCCATAGCAACAAGTGGCAGATCCACCATGATCCATGAGAGGCTCTACGTTGTCAAATTCATGCAGTTTTACCCCACTTTCACTGCCATTGTTCATTGCTATAGAATCCTGGGAGTTGTAGTTTGTTGAGGCACCAGCACTCTTTAGCAGAGAAGGCTCACAATCTTGTAAAACTACAGTTTTCATGATTCTATAACATTGAGTCATGGCAGTTAAAGTGGTGTAAAACTGCATGAATTCTACAGTGTAGATGCACTCCGTGTTTGTGTTTGCTGCTTCCCAACCCTTGGTTGTTCCAAGTTGCACCGTGGCTCTGCCAGAGCTTGGATGCTATTACTTCATACAACTTAGAGCAGCAGAAGGAGAAGCTGTGGTGAAATCAAGAGTGGGTTTGTTTTCCCTCTCCCTGATGTCAGATCCACTGGCCACCCCCTGCTTTCCACAAAATAAGAGACCATTGAGGTTTTTCTGTGTGTATACATCTCACTGTGTGCCATTCATTAGCACGACTCTTTCATCTTTTAAAATGTGGCTTTGCATCATGAACCCCAAATGTATCACAGCTCTTTACTCACCTAAAAGAGTATCATTTAACTAGCACTTTTCTAACTATTTTGCATATTAAAATGCTAGAGAAATACTACAAAAGAAAGCAATTACAATGTTATATGTTTCTAATGGAATATACATTAATGAAAATGACGTGCAAAACTATATCCATTCAATAATATTTTGGAAAGTTGGTTAATGGCAGCCACTTAAAAGCTGGTTTTTTAAAAGTGTTAGATGGATATAGTGGCATAACTATATAATGGTATAATATTGTTTATTGAGAGGATAATTACAGGACTATAGCTCTGTACCATGAGTGAGAAACTGCTGCCTCTGAACTCCAATACTGCCACCCCTCCCTTTCCAACCCTTTGTCAGATGTATTTTAATCTAGTGTTAACTTTTAGGGCTGGGGCCCAAGGCTACTTGAGTTAGCGAGTTTGGAGGCATAAGATTTTCTTAACATAAATGGCAGCATGCAGGTCAAGACCTTCTTCTGCCAGCAGGCATGCTGCTGGGGAAGTGGGGGGGGGGCGATTTGGGGAGGGGAGAAATTGTGAGTTTTAAGTGTATTTATTATATTTTAATCTGCTTTTATCTTAATCCATGTTGCATTATTTAATTTTTTAAAATTTTGTATTGTGCTTTTTAAACTATGACTAAAGTGTGGGATTGTTAGCTGCCTTGAGTCCCTACGAGGAGAAAGACGGGGTATAAATAAAGTTCATAATAATAATTAGATCTCTGCACTAACATTCAGCTCTAGCCAGAACAAAGAAGAGTCTGAGCAAAAAATATGTACCAAAGTAGTATTTCTTGACTTCTGGGAGGCACAACCTAGAGAAGTTACATTTTTGGTCTTTACTGTACCTCTGTGCTCCCCTATACAGCTTGGCTGAGACTTGAAATGCAAAAAAAGTAAACTTCCAATGCTCTGCAAACAAATTTTGAAATTAATATTTTAACAGTTTCAAAACTGGATTCTAGGATTATTTAAAGAGTGCTTTTAAAGGTTTATAAAGAGGATTTTAATGGGTTTAAAATATTTTATCTCTGAATTGTTTAAATTGATTTTTTATTTGTTCATTGAGTGCTTGTGGGCTAGGAGGTGATATAGAAGTTATTTAAACAAATAAATAAATGCTTGTCAAGCTAAAGGCTGTTCATTCCTCAGGGCGGCAAGGACTCCTGTCTTTGTTGACCTCCATCTCTGCCTTCCTTCTCTTCTGTCATTTTCTAATTTCTCTTCAACTGCAGAGAAACTGCACTGAGCCATTAGAAACATCAGCTCCTAAGAGAAATTATCTCCTGAACATACCAGTAAATACCCTTTTCTGCTGGACTTTTTAGTCGCAGGATTACACACACACATATATGTCAACCTTATCAAAGGCAATCTTCTCTGCATCTTCTCGCCGTTTCTCCACGCTGTCAAAACAGAGTCCCATAAGACAGGGGAACTCCGTGGGCCTCATTTCGGCAGCATGGAGAAAGAGTCCAGAGTACATCTGGAGGAGTCAGGTGTTACTCATCTCCTAATGGCACAAAATGGAGAAACATGGGGAGGGGGGATGGACCTGTAGGGAGAAAGGATGTGGGGTGGCAGAAGACAGACCTGAGCAGGAGGGAGCAGAGTAAGATGGTTCCCTATGCTGTCCCACACTATTCCATACTTCCTTTCTGTCTAATGAGATCTTGAGTCAGCAGGGTGCCCCCATTGTTTCCAGCTAATACAAACTGTCATTTGACAGTCTTTTCAGTCCAAGGTTATTTCCACTAAGTGTTATCCTTGTCATTCTCCATACAACATATATAAATTCCCAAGGAGCTTCTGCAATTTTTTGTTGATTTGTGTGGATTGACAACTAAGCAAAAAAAAGTTAAGTCACCCAGAATGAACTCCTGTCCATTAGTATTTCTTACTCTTGTGAAAAAAGAGCCCTTTGTGCCAAAATCCAACCTTCAGGGGGATTTAGTAAACTCATAATGTTACCCCAACATTTACCATTTATGCCCAAGGTGTTGTAGCCTCAAACTGTTTCTGTTTTATTCATGCTGTCATTCTTTATTCTTCGCCAGCAACTGCTTTCTGTGCGTGTAATAGATCTTTTTTTAAAAAAAAATCACCCTGTTTCTGTAAAGTGTATCAAGCATTCTCTTTTGATAGATATGAGACTACTTAGAGTTATTTCCCTTTGAAACAAACTCACATGTGTAAACATTTGCATGATAGCGGATCACAGCTTTGTGAAATCAGCATGTTGCCTTCTCTCTCTATTTTTTCTTTTCTTTTCTTCATTCTTAACACACAGTGATATGTGCCCACAAAAATTCAACAAGAAGTAGAAAGGCTTAATGACTGACAGATGGAAGATACAAGAGGTGCAGTGAAAGGATTGGGGCTCAAGGAACTGAGTTCAATTAGATGTGTGTCTATGTACCATCAAGTCATCTGTTGATGTATGGTGACACCACCAATTTCATTATTTTTCTTAGGCAGAGGTAGTTTTTCCAGTTCTTTCCTCTGCAATGCAGCCTATAGCACCTGGGATTTGTTGGCAGGCTTTGCCCAAGTACCAACAATGACTGACTAATTAGTTTCCAACATCAGATGGAAGGATACAATTCAGGTTAATTCAGCGTCATCCCACTCCAGACCTTCATGGAAGAACAATATAGATCACATATTTGTTAAATCAAAGTGGCAGTATCTCAAATGATAATATAAAAATAACACTACTAGATTGGATCAAAGGGTGATCTCATCCAATGTTCTATTAGAATGGCGAGGCAGTTACCTCAGTGAGAAACCCATAAGCAGTTGACGAGTGAAATAGCAGCCTCCTGCTAATGTTCTCCAGGAAACTGCATAGGTTTGTGACAACTATCCAGTATAGTTATGCATTATGCATTCTATCCGAGGCACTACCAGTTGCTGGGAGATACCAGTTGCAGAAGAGCACTGTTGCTTGATAGTAGAAAGAGAGAGAGACTGATGTCAGCAGGGTTAAAAATGGCTTACCCATGACTCCTTTGAATTGAAGAGAACTTGAGTGAACAAACACAAAATCTAGGAGTACTGCTATGCTCAATTTCTCCACCCAGGTTAGTGATTAGGCTGTGGAACAAAATTGTCTAGCTTTTTTAAATCTGCATGAGAGCTCTTTTATGTGAGAATAAGCATGGTGTCATAGTTTGAACATTGTACTATGACTGGAGACCAGGGTTCAATTCCCTGTTCTGCCATGGAAACCCACTGGATGACATTCAGGTAGTCACATACTTCCACTTCTAAAAATCCTGTGATAGGTTCACCTTAGAGTTACCCTAAGTCAGAAACAACTTTGGGACATTACTGCATGATGCCCATGCTATTTGTACAACCAGGGTTAGGTGCAATTTACAGGTATGATTATTGTCCCTACCACACCTTGAAGCATTGCATAAATGTGATGCTTCAATGATCTGTTCTCCCACAGCTGTATTTCTGGTGTGTTACATTTTTCTTGTCATAATGGGCAGTGTCTAAAATATCTTCAGGATAATCTTTCGTGTTTTATTTTTTAAAAGCATAGTGGGAAGTTACTATTTTTTTTTTGTTAACATAAATGGTAGCAAGTCATGTGAAAGAACCTTCATAATTAGTTTGACAACTAATTACTTTTCATTAGTAGCTATCTAAATTCTTCAAAGAGGTAGCCTTTAGATTAAAAAGTTAAAGACCTTGAGGAGAAGGTAGTGGGTCCCAGGGGTGATTTCAATACTGGCTCTAACAAAACAGCCACCAGTGCAGAAATCTGAGCTGAATTAAATATTTGTTTCAGGTTTTTGGGAACACTTCTTCAGATGAAGTACCAAATCTGTCCCAGCCAAGGTAGCTGTAAATTAAAAATGTTCCTGTTCCCAAGGTTCTGTCAGCTGCTTTCTGAGAGGCTACAGCTCTTGATGTATCAAGGACTTTCAAGCTTGACAGGCTACCTCTCAGAGATTTCACTTAATAAGATGCTAAATTTGAAGAGAGTCGTAGGGAAAATCATGCCATCTTAAATAGCTTGGGGGAAGCATTAATCAGTGGTGTGCTAATGAATTTTTAATTCATACCTGGAGAAGAAATTGACAGTGGCTCCTAATCTGGTTTCAGTAGTGCTTAAACTTAAAAAGTTAGGGAGTCACAGAGAGTAGGCAGAGAAGGTATATTCTCTGTATGTGTATTTAAAATGCTTACCAGGGGAAAAATCAATATAGAGATAAGAACTTGTCAGGTTAAGAAAATAAACTGTTTGTTGGATGGAACTACGATGCCTTTATTCTTGTAAATCTGAAATAAAGTGCAGGTATGCTTCCGTTAACAAAGTATGTGTTCCTGGGCATTACTTTTTTAACAGAAAAGTTGGTGTCAGAGGAGAATTAACATGGATAGGATAGGGATAGGTTCTCCCACCACAGAAGAGAAACTCAATGTGTTTCAGCAACAGTTTTGTTCACAACAATATGCACATGTGAAATGAAACAACAAGATTAGATAGGGATTAAATAAGCAAGAAAAATATTTTAAACCTTATTGAGAGGGCCAGTCATTTTCAAAAGGACATATAGGAATAATTTTGTTCTGAACCTGAATCTGCCTTTTTATTATTTCCATTTTTGTGGCCAAACTTACAGCTTTATGCCTTTTAGCATACTTGGGGGAGCTGATGATGCACCCTCTATTTATGATGAACATACTATTGTGTCATATGCAGTGCAGTTTAATACTGGCCCACCAGAGAATGTGAGATGATGGTATTCATCTTTGGTCATTCCCCCTCATTTCTGTGGCCCATTGTACAGACATGCTGCAGTAGCAGCAGTAGGGGTAAATACAAATGTTGCAAATTGGCCTGAGGTGAAAAGATGTGCCATGAAACTCTTCTCCATAAAGGCACATTGGTAAAACGCAGTTTTGTACAGTGTTACCCAAGTAGGGCTTTTAAATTCTACACTTGATCTTAGCCAAAAGGCCGAGAAGCTTTTAAATTCTGGACATTCAAAAGAAGGGTAAAAGACCAATACTAAAGATCCAAGTGACTCACATTATATTTGCCAGTTCCTTGCAATAGCATTTTCTTGAGATGGTTCATTCTTATACAGAGCCATGTCTTGGAATATCAGTTACTGAGGACCAATCAGCACAAGAAAATGCATGGCTTGCTTGTGAGCTTGCTATAGGCATCTGGTCAGTTGTTGTAAGAAATATGTACTGAACTTATGGTCTGATGCAGCAGGGCTCATTTTATATCTTTCAATTATGCTCTCCTTCGCCACTTTTAGAGGAGAGTATATTTACTTGTCACAACTGGATTTCTCAACAGTATTGAGAAACTAAAAGTATGCTTCAGTGGCAGGATTTCGGGAAGCAACATGTCACACATCTTCAGGTGGGATGATGAGTCACTCGAAGCTGTATATCCATCCATATGGTTTCATTAACAATGTGATCAGTGCATTATGTTAGATGCAGGTGATACAGCAGCTGCAGCAGTGACAGTAGTTATAGGAAATGACAGGCTGCGTGTCATTAAATCAGTGAAGCTGTCAGATATTTTTCAGGCAGAAGAAAAAAACCTATCTCTATGCCTTGCTCCCTCTCAGAGTGAGTGTAATTTTACTGTGAATGATAAGCGAGTGAGTATTTAAAACCAAGGTCCATTAATTTACAACCCGTGCATAATGTAATCTTTGGCAACTATAGAATTCCACCACAGTGCTCAGCTGATGTTTTGATCTATAGAGACCATCCTCTGGTGGATGAAAGGAGTAATTTGCCTTTCATGCCACTTCAGCCTTGAGCTTCATCTGAAAAAGATTGTGTGATTTGGCAGGGGGCAGTGGAGGTACAGAAGGAAAGAGAAAGAAAGGATTTCTGATTCAAACAACATGGGTTACTTCTGCAGTGCAACATGGATGTTTTTGAAAGAAAGGCATCCCTTTAAACAGCCCAACTCATTTGACTCACGGTTTGATCTCTATTCTTCTAAGAGAAGTCACAAGGTCAATGAATACAGTAATTAACTGCACCGTGTATTCTCGTAGCTGACACTTTCAATAACATTCAATACATAGAAGAGCCCGAGCAGCAAACAGCTCCGTTTTGGGGGGAAACTTAAAGGCAGGACTCTAATATAAATCTCTTTCTTGTAATAAGCTTGAGAAACAAAGTTCAGAATTGCATGCAGGGCTTCCATAGGGCTTAGGTCCTGGGTTTTGATAGGAACCTGTGTTTTCATGCAATGATGGAAAGCCTTTGATGTGGCTGATCTCATTTCAAACTTCATCATCCCAGCATGTTGCATATTTACTTTTATGCAGGGGTTCTCAAACTCTGGGTAGAGGGAGCATTCCTTAATTAAGAAAAAACTGTCTGAGCCTGCCCCAGGTGTAAGGAAAATTAAATAAGGAATTCTAGTTAGCTAGCAGCTCTTTTCTTCACCTAGGATGCAAGCAGATCAAAGAAAAGGAGGGAGCAAAATGGCATGGGTGTACAGCGTTCTGAAAAGCTCATAACTTGAATAAGCCCTAAGGAAACAGAAAGTTTGCAGAATGTGGAAGGTTTTTCCCACTGGCTTTGGCAGTAAAGATGAACTCAAGGGACTGGGCACACAGGCTTCAATGTCGCACTGATTGGGAGTGACCAGTATATTGTCACTCCGTATTTTACCATCAAAGCACACCCTGAGGAATTGTTAAGAGATGAATCTCCCAGGATACCTCTGATGCATTTTGAGAGTCATTACAGACTTTGTCAGGTTATATGCAAGCTCTGGGTAATATGGAACTGGTCTGTATGGAATTGATCAAAGACAGCTGAGCTGGAGGGGAAAATAAGACAGGGGAGCTGTGGGGGGGGGGGGGGACCTAACAGGAAGGGAAAGAATGTCTGCAAATTTTCTTGCCCACGATGAGAAGGGAGAAGGAATGCCTTGACACGTCTGTTGAAAAACCTGCCAGTCTTCATCTGAATTTGTTGCACAAAAGTAAAATTACCACCACCATTTCTGGGAGGGGAGGATTCTGCACCAAAAATGTATTTTGCACTAAATCCAGTGCCTAGTCTCATCATCTTGTTTAGTCCCAGCAAGAGTAGACTCATTCAATCAGTCGTTAAATGGTGAGTCAATGCATAGAAAAATCCATTGGATTCAGTAGATCTACTGTAATTATGACTAAAATAGGATTTAGGCTACCAATGCTTCAGAAAGAAGTCCAGAAATATGAAAAAAAATCATTTTAAAACTGTGTGAGAGATGAAATAAACAAAGTTTGCATCAGGAAGGGGCATGTCTAAAGACAAAGTGGGCTGAGCTTACTTGGCCAAAAACAGAGGAGATGCAAACCTTCAGAAATACATAGAAGATTCAGAGAATTGGGCAAGAAGACTAGCGCAGTTGGGTAAAGATGTTCTAAGCCTTGGTGCAGAGCAGGCTCCAGTTCCTTTAAGAGTAGCACACTAAGGATGGTACAGTGTCTGCATTTCTCTCCCTCTATTCTCTGCATCATTGAGACTTGGCAACTCTAAATAAGCACAATAACCAAGAAGCATTGGGTAGAATTCTAGTATTGGTGTACTACTTTGTAAAAGTGGTTTCCACACATATATATAACACAGGGAGCTATTTTCTTGCCCATAATGCCTTGTTCAGCCCCCTCCCCCCTCCAGATCCAGTAGTATAACTGTGATCATGTTCTGTACCATTGGAAGTGGAAGCAAGGGAAGTAATTCAGAGAAGGAAGAAGTGGTTGCTTTTCAGTCTGAGGAAAATGACATTGTATTCCATCTGGGAGCATACCCTAATTTCCTTTCCCCCATGAGCCCAAGCCAGGTGCATCTTCCTCCTCTGAATTGCCTCTACTTTTGTTCCCCTCTTGGGTCTTGCCAACTAATTGAGGAAGACAATACAGAACTTCATGGGAGGAGCATTATGCTCCACCCATTTGATGTAGGATCACAGCTAATGTCACACATTCTTTTGAAAAGGTCAGAAGATACATTCTGTACTTCCAGGCTTTCATTTTTTTACCATTCTTAAAGCTCTTTTTTCCAGACACTTAAAATCAATTTTATTGATTCTGCTGGAGTAAGGAACTCATATTGTTTCGAGGCTATACTCATGAGGCTGACAACTACTGCTATGTAAACTTACCTTAGCTCACTTTAATATATACTCACTTTTTTGTAATATTTTCTTGTGCACTAACACAAAGATCAGAGAAACCGAACACATAATGTTTTCAGCCTCACTAATGGTGTCACTACGGGCAGTAATACTACAATTGTCAACTATCATAATATTTTTGTTTTGTTTTATTGCTATATGCAAAAACACCTGCACTTTTTCATTTGTGACGTGTTAACAAAAAATTGGTTTTCCACAAAATATACGGTAATTTTTTGGAAGAAATAAGTATTTGGATCATTTTAATCAAAACATTCTTAAATGAAAGAAAAGCATTGGACATATATGAAAACTGTAATTTTTCTCAGAAGCGAATCTTTGAAATGATTCATCCTCACATGTAAGAATAAAATAAAGACTTCACATTGCCAGCAGTGTTCAATCATATTTTGTACACAGTTGATGGAGCCCATTCTAATCACTCTTATGATCTAGTTCTCAATAGTGGTGGTGACAATAAACTGGGGGAGAGGTAGAACTCCATTTACACAAACTATTGTAAAAAGCAGACATCCCACACACTTCCTGGGATGTCAGCACACAGAGTAGCTGGGGAAGGAGGGGAAATCCTCCACACTAGAGGTGTGCATTTTTTCATTAGTCCTTGTAAATCATATCAAATTTGTTAAATTCATACTTACAAGGTGATATCTGATACATGAGTGTGGCCCATGCTAAAAACTTAAGAATCGAAATTTACCCAATACTTTTTTGCTTGCATTTTGTAAATCTCAGAAGCCTCCCAAAATCAGTTTTATTTTCAGTACAAGGAAACAAAGGAAAGCCAAAAGGACTGCCTTTCCTCTTTAAATTAACGGCTTCTCACCATTAGGAGAGGAAAAACAGTTCGGAAAAGCAGTTCGGAACCATTGGCAACCATCTTTGAGAGTTCTTGGAGAACGGGAGAAGTTCCAGCAGATTGGAGGAGGGCCAATGTGGTCCCAATCTTCAAGAAGGGAAAAAAGGATGACCCAAACAATTACCGTCCGATCAGCCTCACATCATTACCAGGCAAGATTCTGGAAAAGATTGTTAAGGAAGTGGTCTGCAAACACTTAGAAACAAATGCGGTCATCACTAATAGTCAACATGGATTTATCAAAAACAAGTCATGCCAGACTAATCTGATCTCTTTTTTTTGATAGAGTTACAAGCTGGGTAGATACGGGGAATGCCGTGGATGTGGCGTACCTGGATTTCAGTAAGGCCTTCGACAAGGTCCCCCATGACCTTCTGGCAAGGAAACTAGTCCAATGTGGGCTAGGCAAAACTACGGTGAGGTGGATCTGTAATTGGTTAAATGGACGAACCCAGAGGGTGCTCATCAATGCTTCCTCTTCATCCTGGAAAGAAGTGACGAGCGGAGTGCCGCAGGGTTCCGTCCTGGGCCCGGTCCTGTTCAACATCTTTATTAATGACTTAGATGAAGGGCTAGAAGGCAGGATCATCAAGTTTGCAGATGACACCAAATTGGGAGGGATAGCCAATACTCCAGAGGACAGGAGCAGGATTCAAAACGATCTTGACAGATTAGAGAGATGGGCCAAAACTAACAAAATGAAGTTTAACAGTGACAAATGCAAGATACTCCACTTTGGCAGGAAAAATGAAATGCAAAGATACAGAATGGGTGACGCCTGGCTCGAGAGCAGTGCGTGTGAAAAAGATCTTGGAGTCCTCGTGGACAACAAGTTAAACATGAGCCAACAATATGATGTGGCAGCAAAAAAAGCCAATGGGATTTTGGCCTGCATTAATAGGAGCATAGTGTCTCGATCTAGGGAAGTAATGCTACCCCTCTATTCCGCTTTGGTTAGACCACACCGGGAATATTGTGTCCAATTCTGGGCACCACAATTCAAGAGAGATATTGACAAGCTGGAATGTGTCCAGAGAAGGGCGACTAAAATGATCAAGTGTCTGGAGAACAAGCCCTATGAGGAGTGGCATAAGGAGCTGGGCATGTTTAGCCTGAAGAAGAGAAGGCTGAGAGGAGATATGATAGCCATGTATAAATATGTGAGAGCAAGCCACAGGGAGGAGGGAGCAAGCTTGTTTTCTGCTTCCTTGGAGACTAGGATGCGGAACAATGGCTTCAAACTACAAGAGAGGAGATTCCATCTGAACACGAGGAAGAACTTCCTGACTGTGAGAGCCGTTCAGCAGTGGAACTCACTGCCCCGGAGTTTTATGATTCTAGGGAGCAGAATTCACTGGGTGGAAAGCACAGAACTCTGGGAAATGTAGTTTGGGAAGTAAAGGAGCCCTATGGTAGAGAATGCAAAAGGCACTGCCCTAAACTACATCTCCCATAATTCTGCTTGCATCAGAAAACCCTAATCAGGGAAGGGGGAGATTTGTCCATCAGATTCAGCAGCCAGCCACAGTTCCCATAAATTGTGGAATCTGCAAAGAAATCCCTAAATGGATAGCCCTTGGGTGTCTCTTCCAACTCAATAGGGGAATCATATGAATTAGTTTATAGGCTGGATGGCCATCTGTCAGGAGAGTTTCATTGGTGCCCTTCTGCCTAGATGGTCCTTGGGGTCCCCTTCAGCTCTAGAATTCTATGAAAATGTAGAATTTGTTAATTTTGGCTTCTATTGGTTAATATGAAAAATGTTCAATGAAATAGCTGTTGTGGCTTTTTTAAAAAAATGTGTTTGTCAAAACATTTTTTAAAACCCTAAAATTGGTAGATGTATGAATATTTCTGAAAGTTGGGGGAATATACAAACACTATTCTGAATAAAATTGTTTATAAAATGTGTTTCTTTATTAATCCAACTAAAAGAATAGTGTATTGCCAAACAGCGTTCATATATGTTGTAGCTCATGGAAGGCCATATCCTACTAAATTAACTCCCTCCTGGATACTGGAAGTCATCCATAGAGCCCTAGCCTCTTTAAGACACTTGCCACCTCATCACACTCACGAAATACAGTGTCCTGGCTAGGATATTTCCAGCCTGTTTTGGGACAGAGCCCCACGCAGGCCTTCACATAATGTCGTGTGACTTCTGGGGTGGAAGCATCCTTGGACACTTCCTGTGTTCTGCTAACTCCAATGGAGCCAGCAAGAATCCTCTCCAGAAAGGCAATGCTTCCCATGTGTGATAGGAGCATCACTGAGAGGGAGCTGCGCGTGGTGTGCTGTACCCCTCTTTCCTCCATGAAGCCAGGTGAACTGGAGCACTTCACCGGGTCTTTGTGATAAGGTCATAGGATACCACCAAATGGTTTTTGGTTTGCATGCTTACCCCTTTTAGCTCAGGCCAAAATATCTTGCATAGGGCTTATCAGTTCTTTGAACCCAGTTCTTTGATTTAGTATAGGGCTTTCTATATTCAAGGTATGTATCCATGGATTGTTTGTATTTCGTATAACATACTTTGTATAATCCATGTGACATCATCCAGGATGTCTGGTTTTTTTGTCATGAAGATCTGTTAGCAGAAATGTAGTGTTCGAATACGTTTTGGTCACAAGTACATGAACTGATAAGAAAAGAGCTTCATTCATTTCCTCTCCCTTCCTTTTACTTCTGAATTGCTTGTTCCAGAGATAGAGCAGTTGTTTGTGACATCATAATTCAGTCACTTGTAAGTAATTGTGATGCTGCAGACAGTGCCCTGTGGCATTAACACAAATGAATCAGTAGAAGAGACTGAAACAGAACAAACCATTATTTACACTCAAATACCTCGCTAATCAGCACACATAGATGGGGGGAAAATAATATTTGCCAGAGCAAAATAGAGATTATTAAATGAGAGAGAGATTTGAGATTTGTTTGTAGAAAATTCCCTAAAGCACTTGGATTAAAACACAGCTGCACTGCTGAAAGCAAATCAGATGTTAGATTATATTGCAGGGGTAAACAATGAAAATCAGAGCTTAGGTGGTGATGTTATTGTTACATAAGGCACCAGCCACATTACACCAAAAATTCTTTAAGCAATGTTGTGATCTATATTAAGGAGCTTTTGAAATCTCAACCAACACAAGAAGCACAAGACCATTAGGAAGCAAAAGGAAGAAAATATTGGACAGTTTCCCGTTGTTGTTGTTGTTGTGTCATAATGTCATTTCTGAATTATGGCAACCCAAAGACATATAGTTTTCAGAGGTCAAGAACATTTGATTTGCCCAAGGTTCTGGGAAAATTATCTCCATGAGATTACATATGTAATTACTATTTTCTGTGGTGGCCCCTCGGCTTTGGAACATCCTCCCTATAGAGGTACGATCAGCCTCCTCGCTGATGGTGTTTCGGAAGAGATTGAAGACATGGATGTTCACACAAGCATTCGGTTAACCCGTTGCAACGAATTTTGATGACTAAAGGACTGGTAATCATAGACGACGAATTTTGGACTGCGATTTCAATTACGAGATGCATGGATTATTATTGGTGGCCCAATAATTTGTATTGTATATGTGTTTTAGGTTTTAAACTGAATACTGTTTTTTAAGTGTTTTTAAGTGTTGTAAACCGCAGTGAGTCGCCGACTTAGGCTGAGATATTAGCGGTATACAAGCGTATAAATAAAATAAATAAATCTCCTGTCGTAGAACTGCATGGGGTCAAATAGGAGGTTTTACCACATGCTTGAGAGCCAGTGTGTGGAGTGGCGTAAGTGTTGGTCTACAGCTCTGGAAACCAAGGTGACCACACTGGGACCGAGTGTCACAGACTCTCGGCCTCAGAAAAAAACCAAGATAGGTTCACTCAATATAAGTTGGAATGACTTGGACACACAATAACATCAACCAATGTTTTCAACCTGCCTCTCAACTGATTTCTCTAATTCATACCCAATACAGTGGCCATAAATGTTGCCAACATGAGTTTTCTTAGTATTCAGGAAAATATACATTAATCTCTCAGAAACCTGGCATCGGGAAAAACAGAACAGTACTTAAGAGCACTTAATACTGTAGTTCTTCTAGTATCTCCCAGAATGTACATTTCATGGAGTTCAGTATACTTTATTCCCAGGTGAGTGGAAGGAGGATTGAAGTCCGAAAGCAAGTGAACTGAAAGAGTTCAAATCGGCTAGCTCGGTATTGCTATGAATAGACACGGGGGGGGGGGGGTGCACTTTCATGATGAGGAGAACCACATGCCATCTATAGATGAAGTATGGGAAGTGGATAAAATAGCTTTTTGTTCCTGAATTATATAAGAGAGAGAAGGAGGGAAGGGAGGAGAGAATGCATGCTTACAGCATGGATGGATTTTTATTTTGTTTTTGTTTTTTGTGCAGGAGCAAATTAAACATGTTTGATTTTTAATTATTTTGGCCCCACTTTCAATTAAAACCATTGAGGAACTTTCTATTATAATGTATTTTTAACAGAGTTAATCAAGACAAAACATGTTTATGTGCTTGTTTTTTAAAGTATCCCTTAAGAAGGAAGACTAGGTATATCAGAGGTTCATTTGTTCTGAGCTGAATCTTGAGTTGCCCTAATGAGTTTACACCAGGAAGGCATGAAATGCAACCCAAGGAGTTGTGTTTGTTTGTTTTGCTTTTGTGTGTGTGTATTGGGGGGGTGAATTGACTATTCCAGCAATCTCCAGAAGGGGCCGCAATTTTAATTTTAAATAATTTCCCCACCAGAGAGATAGATTTACTTTGACGGTTTACATTTTAAAAACCAGAAATGGACTTCTGCAACTTTGTGCTTTTTTCTTGTAGTTTTGTAAGACCGTGGAGCCCCCTAAGAACCTCCACCCAGACCGGTCATGGTTTCCCATCCCTGCCTCCCACACTGCTCTTTACAGAAGTTGCAATTGATAGTCTCTTTTACACAGCTGTACAAAATCCAGATTATCTGCTTTGAACTGGATTATATGGCAGCACATAAGGCCCCTATTAGAAGTATCCTCTGGTAGAAGGCTGAGAGAGAATTCACGTTTAACAGTTTCTACTTGCCTCCCAGTGGTGTGGTCCATTTTTTTTTTTTTTTGCATTCCTTCCAAAACTTTATGAATAAAAATCAGAACACATGTGGCCAAGAAACATTACAGCATGATCTACAAAGCAAAGATTAATCACACAAGGTAGAAGCGACTGCAGCAATTTGCTTTTGCCTGCGTCTACTGAAAAGAGCAGACTTCGACTCCTCCTTGCTAAATTAAGTGCAAACTCAATTTGCAGCAGATGGAATCATCTTAGGACAAGCCATGTAGGAACACTTGTAGTTCAAACAGATAGACAGAGAAACAGGGAGACAGATTGACCTTGACTTTTTTATATAATATAGATATAGCTAATGAGAAAAAGTTGTAGCAGCCATTCTTTTGTGATGTTAATTCTTAAGGGCTATTTTGTTCTTATCTGCCTTGCATGAGCCACCTGATTGCCTTAGCCATGACCCTTTAATGCAGCACCTTTTGGGGGGTTCATTATAAGTAAATGTCTTGTTTATGTTTCCTCATTGGCATATATTGTTGGTTTTCCTAGCCTGGCCTTATGCCTAGAACTAGCCACTGCCTCCACTTTTAGTAACACACAGCCATTCCAGAATACACAAAGTTTTATGCCTTATATTTTATACTTCAGCATCTTAACATTTCTCAAAGTATGATCCAGATCAGCAGTCAGCCTATAACATAAGTGATGTTTCCTCTAGCTGACAGTGACTCACCAAGACTTCATTCAAAGCTATTTCTCAGCTATTCTCTCTTTAACATTTTAATTTTTTTCCCCGTGTGACAGGTCAGTGATACAACAGAGGTCCATCTTCTTGTCCATAATATGTTTTACCACTCAGCTGTAACTGTGAGAAAGGAATATTGATTGTCAAAGTTGCTTAGTTGTATTTCATGATAAAGATCACAAAGTTAATATGAATTGATTTGTGTCTTAGTAGAACATTGGCAAGAGCATGAATGTTGCTACTGGCAGATAATTTTGTGCTGATGTTTCAGAAGGTGTGACTAGTGGAAATGGGCAAAATAAGGGCATTCCCCCCCCCCCTCCCATGAGAATTCTACCTTTAATTTTGCTTCAGTTTTCACATTGATAGCATTCACACTTCAAGCTCTTCTATTTGCTATGTGCCCATTGCCTTCACCTGCTGGTTTTCTTTGGGTGCAGAAATTAAATGTTCCACTGAGGTTTTATATTACTAAAATTTTGGGACTGAAGGAAAATGTTATTTTGGGGTTAGCAGAATTCTTGGAGGAAAAAATACCCAGATTTTGCTCCCCATGTTACATGTAACTGTTAGGATTCAAAAGTCTATTCTTGCTGTTGTAAGCATTAAGTCAGCCTTGAGATGGCTATAAGTAGTGATGATCAATGTGCATTCATCATCATCATAACTGTAGTCGAATGAGAGCTGGCAGTCCAAATTAAATGGATTGTGTGGGGTAAGTTGAAATTAGACAAAGCATTAAGTGTGTATAATGCAAGGAAAGGGTGCTTTCTTTTTAAATACTGTATGTAAATACCGGTAAGTCCACAGGGTGGATCAATCTGTCACCTTTTCCAATTGCTCCTAAAATATTCTCTGGAAATGGTTAAAAAAATGGAAGGAACTCCATGACTTACCAAGAGAGCAGGTTTGGGGAGAGGTTTACCAAAAGTCATTTTGTCAGAAATTAGGGATAATATGGGAAAGGGAATATTTTTAAAAAATTACATGTACCCAGTTGCCCAGTAACTTCTCCACTGAGAAATGCACACTTATTTGCAAGAGGGTGATGCTTTTTTGCCTACTATACATTTGATATCTCATCTAGTTCAATGCTGACAAGGAAAGAGGGTGTGTGCGTATATAATTACGTTCATTCAGAGGAACATTTGCGATGACGAATGAAATTAGATAATTCCTTCTAATCTATCCATCATGCCATTTCTTTTATGACTTAATGATGAACCTTGTTGGAGAATTTCTGTGCCTGGACAGCATGAAAAACACACCTGACATTTCATTCTGCTCACCTGTGACCTCCCTATTATCCTCTTCAGTAATCCTTGAATGAAACATTTCACGAGCTATTTGCTCTTTCCTGGCCATGTAATTATTACTCTCCTTATTCCCTTTGTTTCGTTGATTAATAAAAGGCATTTAATTTTTGAAAGTTTGAGGCTATTTTCTAATTTGGTATGCTTCTGGAAGGCCTCTCTATGTGTGCTACTTTAAGATAACACTTTCAGGTCACTGAAGGCATTTGGCTTTACCGCACAGTTCACAACACCCACAAGGCATGTGTTATCTTAAAATAACACATGCCATGTCACGTCGTCTTGGATCCAGCTTTGAGGGACAAGCTAGCTCTTTAGGCTCTCAAAAATGGCACTTTAAATTATTTTGGCATTACTCATTGTCTACTACTCAGTACTGAGGTGCATGTTCTTCAGATATCTGATCAACATAATGGAAAAGATTTATGGGAAGCACAGCCCTTGATTCTGGAAAAACACAGAGCAGCCTTTGGCTTCCAGTAAGGATATTCGAAGAAATTCTTCACCCATTAAGTATTTTCAAAGTCAGATCCATATGTGAAGAATGCCTTAACACCCTGGCTGAAAGGGAAGTAAATGAGAATCTTTGTGATTTAGGTAAAGGTTTTCCCCTGACATTAAGTCCAGTCGTGTCTGGCTTTGGGGGTTGGTGCTCATCTCCATTTCTAAGTTGAAGAGCTGACATTGTCCGTAGACACCTCCAAGGTCATGTGGCTGGCATGACTGCATGGAGCTCTGTTACCTTCCAACCAGAGAGGTACCTATTGATCTACTCACGTTTGCATGTTTTCAAACTTCTAGGTTGGCAGAAGCTGGGGCTGAAAGCGGAAACTCACACTGCTCCCCGGATTCGAACCTGTGACCTTTCAGTCAACAAGTTTAGCAGCTCAGCAGTTTAACCCACGGTGCCACCGGGGGCTCCCTTATTGTGATTTACACAGACCTAAAACATCAAAGTAATTTACAGTACAGTCCTATATAACAGGGATGGAGAACCTCTTTCCCCATAAGCTAGTTTCAATCCCCTGGGCTTTCTCACCTGGCCTGAGAGATTCCTCTGTTCTATCAATGATGGGAAGATGCTTTTAATTGTTAGGAAACTGTTGCATGGAAATAAACAGTGCTTTGCAATCCAGGAAGTTGTTTGCATGGGACTGCATTTGGATGTTGCTGGTAAACCAAGGGCACTTCCTTAATCTACATGTGTAGTACTATGATTTCACTTTAACTGTCATGGTTGTGTTTTGTGTCATCTTTGGATACCAAAGTTCTCCAGCTGAGAATTTTAAGTACCTCTTTATTAACTCTAAATCCAAACATTCTTTATGTTATGATTGTGTAGTGTGGTGTGTGCTTGGGACCAAGTTTTGGGGATTTTGGGATTATGGATTTTTTTTCATATTTTGGTATACTTGTATTTGCAGGTATTTTAAAATCTAAAAAATTCCAAAAACCCAAAAACTTGGTCCCAAGCATTTTGGATGAAGGTAGTTAGTGGGAGGAGAAAAAGAAGGAACGGGTATATATTAGAAGCAGCTCAGAACGTGGCATGACAGAGGATTAACCTGGAATGTTCTTACCAAACTGAGATAGTTGGAGGGTACGTATCTGAAATTAATGAGATTTTTAATTGCTTGGCTTTGGGTAGTTTATGTTTTTCATGAGGACAATTTGTCCTTCCTCTGCAGTCATGGGGTTATCATTCAGAAACAAGAGAAACATACTGAAAAATGCTTCATGCTTTCTCCCATCTCAAAGTGTTTGTTTTTTTTAAAGCAAATGCAATTAGAATTTGATGATATTTTCTTTTGGATTATAATTATATCAGAGCAGATGAAGCACTGGGGGAAATGCTTCTGTTTCCCATTGCATTACATGTTCATTTTCAGTTTATCTAAAAGTATGGGCAAGTGTTGTGCACAATTAAAGCTATTACAGGTATTCATGTTCATGTAGCAGATATTAGGCATTGACAGGCAACTTCCTCCTTCTGTCTTTAAGTAATACTAGAAGGAACCTAAGCCTCTTATGCCTCCCTTCCTCCACATTTTCCCTTCTTCATTAATTATCTACTTGTAAACATATTTGGGCATTTATGGTGATAGAGTACAGATTATGTTTCAACCTGTTATTGTTTAATTTACACATGGCCCTCTAAATGTACATGATGAGATACACTAGGCAATCTCTTCCGAATAGAAATTGTCTACAAGGACAGCCCATACTTATTTGGCTTTTACTCCAATAAAACTGCTTCCAATGGGAAGAACTATTAACATGTAATCTTCTGCTGCTTCCAAGAAAAAGATCACACGTCCATTAGAATGTTCATCAATAAAATTCTAACACTATCCATCACATGAAAGTTGGCCAGCTGTGCTATAGCTAAAAATAAAGTGAGATCTTTAGGCCAAGACTTAATTCCATAGTTGGCATTTTTACCACCATGTATAATTAAATAGTGGATAAAGTCCAGTTTCAAGATGCTGCATGCCAATTCCTATAGTGTGGTGTGGCGGGGTGGGGGTCCACTGTGTCTCTGAGCAGAAATTCATTTTTCCCAGTACAATCTATCCCTGATTGGCTGGGTTTCTCGGATTTCATTTCATTACCCATTTGACTCTCCTCAGGTGGCATGGTAGCTCTGGTGCCAAACCTGCACCTTCCTATAATCAAATAGCATTCATACATGTAGAAGTAATTTCAGAGTCAATCATAGTGATGCCTTAAAACAGTGGTTCTCAACCTGTAGGTCCCCAGATGTGTTGGCCAACTTCCAGAAATCCTAACAGCTGGTAAACTGGCTGAGATTTCTGGGAGTTGTAGGTCAAAACACCTGGGGACCCACAGGTTGAGAACCACTGCCTTAAAACAGGGACATTGCAGTATATTGAGATTTACTCATCAGCACTAGTTGCTTTGCACAGATCAGCAAGATTTTCTGACACTCTGTTCTCTAACAAGAGCAAATGCCAAAAAGCCTCTTTTCCTAATTAGGAAGAGATCATTTCTTAAAAACCAGGAGTGATTATTATTGGTGAGCTCATTTCTAGTGCTGATTTTTAAAAGTTTGGACTGAGCATTTGCTTTATAATGTCCAATATATTTGTCTATTTCAGATACAATTTTGCATCTAATACCACTGTCAATCGTCTGTCAATTTGCAGTGACCCAATGAGTTTCATGGCATTTACTTCTGCAAGGAATTCTCAGGGGTGATTTTTCTAGTTCATGCCTCTGAAATATAATCTACAGCACCTTCTATTAATTGGTGTTCTCCTGCTCAAGCAATAACCTGGTATTTTCCTGCTCAATTACTTAACTTCCAAGATCAGATGAGATCTGGTGTCTTTGGGGTATTTAGGCCTTGACATCTGTCTAGCTTGGCTTTAGATAATCAGTTGTCAGACCTCATAACTTCTGGGGATGTCCGCCATAGAAGCAGGCAAAATGCCAGGGCCAGGAGAGAATACTTCTAGAGCATGGCCATACAGCCCGAAAACAACCCAATCAGTTGTCATTTTCAAACCCAGGGAACTGTTGAGGATCTGGAGAACAAGCCCTATGAGGAACGGCTTAAGGAGCTGGGCATGTTTAGCCTGAAGAAGAGAAGGCTGAGAGGAGATATGATAGCCATGTATAAATATGTGAGAGGAAGCTACAGGGAGGAGGGAGCAAGCTTGTTTTCTGCTTCCTTGCAGACTAGGACGCGGAACAATGGCTTCAAACTACAAGAAAGGAGATTCCGTCTGAACATTAGGAAGAACTTCCTGACTGTGAGAGCCGTTCAGCAGTGGAACTCTCTGCCCTGAAGTGTGGTGGAGGCTCCTTCTTTGGAAGCTTTTAAACAGAGGCTGGATGGCCATCTGTCAGGGGTGATTTGAATGCAATATTCCTGCTTCTTGGCAGGGAGTTGGACTGGATGGCCCATGAGGTCTCTTCCAACTCTTTGATTCTATGATTCTATGACCCAAATAAACATTTGGGAGCCAATTTTTCAACCTACTTGTATGATAATAGAGCTGCTTTTCTGACTCATTTCAGGCTACCATTGATCCAGTTGAAACTAATGCATTAAAATATAATCATTATACTGAATTAATGTACCAGATTTCCCAAACCAACCCTACTTGATATGGAATCTAAGTAGGCTTGGAGCTTTGTTGAATTGAAAGGTTCTGCATTGCATGGCAAGATAGCACAGAGATATCCCACAGAGATGTGGGATCATTAACCATTTTTAGAAATCATGACTAAAGCTAGGTGAGGAAGCTGCTACCAGTAGATGTTGGATAATTTGTTTATCTGTGAAGTAGTCTGTATTGTCAATATATGTTGATTTATTTCCGCTGGGATCATTTTGAGTTCCAAAAATAATTCTTTTACTGCAGAAATGTAATCATGGTGTTTAATAGCTCAGTGGGTCTTTACATTGTGCTCGGAATGGTGAAACTTGGGAAATGGTAAAATGTTAAATTGTATGTAGACTCGATAATTATGAACTCAATACTTCACAACAATAATTGTATTGTATTGTATTTATGTAAGTCACTCTGAGTCTCCCCTGGAGTATGAAGAGCGGAGTATAAAAATAGTAAATAAATATATAATTCACAATAGGATTGAACTAAACATCCAATCAATAGTCATAGTAATTATTCTCATGGAGATAATGAAATAAACAAAACAAAAGTAGCTGGAAATCACTCTAAACTTTAAATCCTGAGAAAATGTTTTGCAAAGTGATATTGAACCTGGTTGCAGAACTAGGCTAAAATGTCCTCAATCATTGCTTGAAAAATGATTTCAAGAACATATTCACCATATACATATGCTGCTGGTTATTTCATTATCACCTGCAAAAATGAAGATTTTCACAAGTTTTCTACCCACTGGACAAAACTGGAAAAGTTTTGGCACATGTACTCAAAAAGCTTTCACATTTTAAAAATTTTGTTTAAAATTGTTTTTCTAACTGTTTTCTAATTGTTTTAGAAACTAACTGTTTCTAAAACAACTGTTTTAACTGTTTTCTAATTCTAATTGTTTTCTATATTTTCTAACATATAACACCAAATGCCTCTTGCTTTCAGTGCATAAACATTGCTATTTCTGTAATGGGGGCATTGTTTTGCAAATATAAAATTCCCCAGGAACATCCCAAATTGTGAAATATTTCCAAGCAATTCATCAATTTTTACTGTGATATCACAAAATATCCTTTCTCATTGAGGATGGGAATGTTTGTATTTCTTAAATCGCAATTGGGAATTGCAATTTAAGAGGATGGGAATGTTTGTATTTCTTAAATCGCAATGTGCACAATGATGAAAAATGCAATGTACACTAATAAAAGACGTGCAGAAAAGTACTAAGCATTTGTGAAATGTGTGTATGACATGATATTAGTTGTAGTGCACATGAAAATGCCGAAAGAAGATATAACAGTTCAAAACTTATTTTTATTTGGGCTCCCAGTGACAGGAAATTTTATTTCTGGTATTATACAGGGCCTTTCCTCATTTTATTTTACCTATATGAATGAAGATGACCTAATCTGAATTTCCTTTGATTCATTAGTACACATCTTATTCTCTGGTCACTATATTGAGAAAGCTGTTGCTACATTCAGCCTGCTTATGAAGCCACTGTGACCTTGAATTAGCCAGTAGTCTTCCTTCCTATGTTCTGGTATATCTGAATACCATTTCTCTTTATGAGGCAGGTTTGTCAGGACCAATTTTGTGTATATCAGCTTTTAGTAACCCTGGACTGAGTCCTGCCTGTTCAGCATAACTTTCATTCAGCTTGGCTGAGCTGTCCCATGGTAATTAATTCATGTGCCACTACTGCCATCTTCTGGAAAATACACATCATTCATATATATATATATGAAATAACCAGCAGCATATATATATATATATATATATATATATATATATATATATATATAAATTGTTTTATGTTTTATAGAGAGGTACTGTACTACCATGCAGTTGCCCTCTGGAAGTGTTATAAGCATTGTAACCCGAGGGGAATAAATGAAAAAATACAGAATGGTTATCATACAGAATAAAATGGCACAAAAAACACACACAAGCAATTCCCAGATGGTTTGTGAAAATACTGAAGAGTCTTGTGCTATGCAAAGCACTAATAAATGTATTATAGTACAACCTTTGTATCATTTAAGCTGTAAACTAATGCCTATTTTTAACATTTCAATTCTTATCTGCAAATGCTTACAAACAGATGGCTCCCAGTGGCAGAAGTACAAAAAGAAGGGACATACATCATGGCAGGGAAAGTGCATAACATTTGCACACTACCTTGTATTTCCACCAGTTAGCCATTATTGGTTTTTGATTGCTTAGGAACACTGAGGCCTGGGAATAAATGCTTAGTCAAAGACAGAACTATATATATATATATATATATATATATATATATATATATATATATATAATTTATTTGGGGTGCTTCTGCCCCGCCCTTCTCAACCTCCTAGGGGGGACTCAGGGCAGCTTACAAAAGGCACAATTCGATGCCCAACAATTCACAAAACACAATGTACAAATTACAATAAAGCGTCAACAATTATGATTAATTAAAACAATCAAAAACAATACAATAGCAGCAGTAAAATCATCTTGTGGTCAAAGTCCGCCAATTCATAAATCCATAATCCATCTCGCATTGTCATTGTCCTTTCCTACTCTCTATATATCAGTAGCCCAAATGTTTAAACACAAGTTAAAGTACCATTAATAATAAAGAAAGCACCTCTTTATTAAGGAGTTTCCTTTAGATACTGGCCTTCTGGCCTTTCCACAAAATTAGAATTTGGTTATAGGACTTATTGTTTTAAACCCCCCATATTAATGTTAACACACCATCATTGTTAACAGATGATAGCAGAGCAAACACATTCTGTTCTCTGACACAGTATGATCCCTTCCTTGGTTTTTCCTCTGCTCCTCAGACTTCTATTGATACTGTTGGAGGAGCAAGACAACAAAAGCACTCTGAGCTTCTCCATGGTAATAGAAAAGAACACGAATCTGTCTGGATCAGTGCTTTTAACCTATACTCTAGACCAAATGTTTATCTAGTGTACAGGAACTGGTTGTTGTTGTTGTTTTCCTTCACATTATGACCCCAAAGATAACTTATTGTGGGGTTTTCCAAGTAAGATCTATTTGGTGTGTGTAAGCGGGGGGGGGGGGGGGGGGAGAGGGAGAGAGAGAGAGAGAGCTTTGTGTGACTTCACCAAGCTCATGCAATGGTTTACCATGACCGAGTGAGGATTAAATTCTTTGTCTCCAGAGTGATGGTCCAAAGTTTGACCTATTACACTACACTGGCTCTCACCATATTTTTTTTACAGTTGACTTATCTTCTTTCCTAAAAATTTGGCTGCTAAGCAGGGTCAGCACTGGGAATTATTTGGACGGAAGGCTAATGAAACCAGATGATGTAGGCTATATATCAGAGGAAGTGACTGGCAAAACCACCTCCAAGTGTTCCTTCCCTAAAGCAAGCCTATGAAGTCATGGGGTTACCATAAATTGACAAGTAACATGAAGGCAAAAATACATAGGACCTTAAGAAATATGCAATCTTGATCAAAATAGAATGGCTGGATGTTATGTGCGAACACCCAGCCTCCCATATAGTCTACATTTTCTAACTCAGATACTTTTGAATCTGCAAAACTATTTGTTATGATTACAGATGTGACGAGATTTATTTGTACATCCTGTGGTCCTTATTTCTGGTCTTTCTAAGCCTGCTACTTAGAATGCAGTTCACAGTTCTCACTATTTCTTCTGCCTCTTTTCACTTGAATTTTGGATAGATCTTAACAGATGTTTGTTAATTGTTTATCTCATGAGATATAGACACAGATATTGATATATGTATTTGCTACCCAAGTTTGTTGGGAACCTGAAGGTCACTAGGCTGATTTGATTACCTTTGGTACAACATTTTAAAAATGCATCTGAGTGTAGCAGTAGCAGTATAAATCACAATAAAATGACTGGTGCAATATTAGTATTTTTAGGCAAATCAGAAGTTCTATTCCAATGTCTTATTCTGGGGCATGACATATGTGTGCCCCAGATTGTGATGTTGTGCTTCTCAGCAAAACTGATTCACCCCCCCCCCCCCACACACACACACACACACACAAACACACACTTTAAAACAAGTCTCCATTTGTTTCTTTAAATATTTTTTCACTGTGTTTCTATGTTACAGTTCCTTATGCTGTACCAGTCCATCTAACTGCATCAAATTGACCATGATCATTCAGGCATTTTACAAACCTTTTTTTGTTTTTAGTGATTTCTATTAGGAAGTAAAAAAGCAGGAGGTTTGGTACTCTATGTAACTGATGGGATATCTTCAGCTTGCTAGGTTAGAGGTTGTGCAGGCTTGGGAATGTTATTTTTTGTATTACAATTCCCCAAATCTCCCAAACTGTCTGGGCTAACTGTCTAGAAAGCATTAGGTTTCCTGAGACCATGCTGTTGTAGTGTGTGTGTGTGTGTGTTGGCCTTGAGTGTGGCTCATTTTGTTCTTTTTTCTATGCTGAAAAAAACCTGTGGCAGATGAGCTCATCCCTTTGCTTTCAGTGGAAATAAGGCTGATCTCAGGGCGAGAGGGGGAACAGTTTTCACATCTTATTAGATAATGGATGAGATGTAAAATCAGTTCCATGGTGGAAGAACACCCTGGAGGTTGATAAGTTTGTCAGAATAAATAGGCTTTCCCTGACACAAATGCATTAAGCACTCCCCTGTTACAGCACAGCATGGATTATAGAAGAAACAAGCATCAGTTTAAGGAAAGATAGGCTGGTTAATGGCAAAGCTCCCCCTTCCTCCTTTTAAGCCCCAGTTCCATGGAGCGCCTCCAGTCCTTGGGGACTAAAATTAGCATTTGCATGACTTATAGTCATGTGTAAATAGTCCCATGGAACCCCTCCTCTTGCGTTCTTCTTATTAGTCATGATGGATTCATGAGGAAGATTCAGAGGCAGTATGGCCTCTAAAGACCAGCTTTGGGGAGGCAGGCAGCAGACGGGACTGCTTCATAAGAGAAAAAGGACTCAAAAGGCACATAATATTATACATCAGGGCTCTTCTTAGGTATGTTCCCTAATTAAATATGTGATAGGTGGAAAATGTCACTTGTTAATTGGTATTTAATGACATTGTTAGTCAAACGTCTTCCTTCTCCTCTTCCTCCTTTGGATGTCTTTCATCTTACATTTCTTCAATTAAAATATACAAACAATAAAGCAGTACAATTAAAATATGCCAAGTAAAGAAACAGAAGTGATAGAATTTGTGTTATTGTTGTTTGCCATTAAGTTGGGTGTGACTTTTGGCAGCCCAATTAAAGTGAGACCTTCAGACCTGAACATCAGCTGCCCTGCACAAGTCTTGCATACTCAGAGCCATGGTTGCCTTGACGGATAAAGGAAAACCTCAAGGTAATCAATCATCTTTTCCTAACATTATTCCATTTTCCAGTGAGTCTTGTCATGTCATGTTATGATATGTCCAAAGTATGATAGCCTCAATTGCAGTAGTCAGTGTTGCTTCCTCATTTATTTGTAGGGTTTTTTCTGGCATAGAACTCTTTTCCAGCATCACATTTCTTGCTGTTAGTTTTCTTCATTGGTGGATGGGATGTAGAAGAGCGACGAAGTCTCGGTGTGTTGGAAAATGTGATTTCATTCTTGCAGTTAGCTCAATGTGTTTCAGCCTGGTAATATTTAATAGACTTCTTCATGAGAAGGCTGAGAGGAGATGTGATAGCCATGTATAAATATGTAAGAGGAAGTCACAGGGAGGAGGGAGCAAGCTTGTTTTCTGCTTCCCTAGAGACTAGGATGCGGAACAATGGCTTCAAACTACAAGAAAGGAGATTCCGTCTGAACATCAGGAAGAACTTCCTGACTGTGAGAGCCGTTCAGCAGTGGAACTCTCTGCCCCGGAGTGTGGTGGAGGCTCCTTCTTTGGAAGCTTTTAAACATAGGCTAGATGGCTATCTCTCAGGGGTGATTTGAATGCAATATTCCTGCTTCTTGGCAGGGGGTTGGACTGGATGGCCCAAGAGGTCTCTTCCAACTCTTTGATTCTATGATTCTATGATTCTATGAATACAACTTCAAAATAATCTGCAGAGATTTTTGTAGTGCCTCCAAAGCTTAGGCTAACAAGCCTTTGCATGGCGACCATCTCTTCTCTACACCCATTTTATTGGGTATTACTAGTTCTCTTTTCCCCCTTCTTCATTTAAAATCCAGAGTTTGGAGAAAGTTACTTTTTGGACTACAGCTCTAACCAGGCATGTAGCCGGGGGGGGGGGGCTTGAGGGGCTTCAGCACCCCCCGAAAGTCTCATGGTGGTTCGCGAAAAGGCCTTACTGGTCCATTATTTAAACTGTTATGTTTATTCATATCATGATCTGATCACCATACTCAATATATCCCATATGCATGGAGGTATTTGGGTAATGATACTCAGCCCCCTCAAACCCCCCCCCCCGAAACTCAGCCCCCCCCCCCAACCCCCCCTGAAAAAATTTCAGCCCCCTCCCCCCCCCCCCGAAACGAAATCCTGGCTACGGGCCTGGCTCTAACTATCAGAGATGATAAATCTGATGCCATCAAAATTAGTCTCCTGTGGCTGATTTTCATTTTGGAAAAATTGTAAGTTTTTGAACACATTGAGGGCCTTGTCACATTGAGGTAAAAAAAAGAAGGTGACAGTAGGGGGATTTGCCAGACAGCATGGCAAATCTGTGCATCCCATATAAACAGCATGGCTGCTTTCTACATCCCATGGGGGGAAACGTCACCACCTGGCTTCCCCCATACTTGCTTTGGCTTACCAGATGAGAACACGGGAAACCTCCAGTGTTCTCATGGCTCTGTCCCAGGACACTGCCAGGATGGAGATCCACTGGAAGGAACCCTACATCATGTGATGGCTTCCACTGGGCTCCATTTTGGCTCCATCCAGAAATCGTCCTAGGATGGAGCCAAGACCTCATGTGATGAGGTCCTAAGTCTCTGTCAAAATGCAATTCTGGTGATGGTTAGAGCATAACATTCTGCCCTCAAAATAAATGGTGTCCATTTTAAAACCCTGGCACATTGTGCAAATGCTTGTTTTGCATATTGTGTCACCGATATATGAACACACCCCTTTCTGGCTGCAAAAGCATTCAGATCCATATAGTTCAAAGAGATCGCAAACTGGATAAAGAATCATTAACATGGGAACCAAACCAATGTTTGCCCACACTTAATGGAGCCCCAAACACATATGTAGCATCCACTGCATCCTTTAAAAATATGCCCCTCTGCAAGGCTTGCTAAGACCAGATTTAACCATTTAAAAATATATCATTGAAGGTAAGAAATGTCTTTGTATTACTATGTGCTGGCATCTCTCTGTACTGGGGGGAGGCATGTGACTCATTTACTATAAATGGAAATTCAGAATTGTCCAGAATTGGATCAGACAGTGAAAGCTGTAATTTATGATGGCTAAATATGGATAACTTTTGTTTCATGCACAAAAGTATTAAAAATATTGAGCACAAAATTTCATTAAGGCTGTGTACACAATATATATAAAGTATTAGTGAATTTTGCATCTGCTTATGGATCTCATTTCCAAGACATCTTACTTGTCTATACAAGTATTCAAAAATTTGGGGGAGGACCAAATATGAAAAACATCTACCACCAAGCATTTCAAATAAGAAATATTCAACATGTATATATTTTAGTGCTTTGCTGTATCACATTTTATTTCTCCGTCGATTATTTTTCTTCATTTTTCACTTATACAGTTTTATTTTGCTAGCCAGCCTAACCTTTGTTATAGAATACCTTATAAGATTTGTAAACAAATACATATAAATACAAATGCTTTTGAGTATATTATGGCCAGAGGTATTTAAAAGTTATAGCATTAAGACATTTGCGCAGTGACTGATATACCTTGTACCTGTGCAAATGTCACATTAAAGATACAGTGAAGAAGCCTCTTTGGAAATACAGTATAATCAGAAGGACAATGAAGGCCAATATCCTTGGAAGAATTGAAGAAGGCATTGACAATGCAATACCTTATGGGAGATGCTTGACAAGTTGGAAGAAGGGACCAGGAAAACAAAGGGGGTTGTGTTTACTGTTGCAGAAAATGAGAAACTGCTCAAGCTGGAAGGCAAAGGAGTGGGTACATGGTTAAAGTAATGAGCCAAGAAAATGCTTTCAAGTACTGTTTTGATTGGTTGTAAGCTGAACAAAAAGAGACTCGGCAAGGACTGGTTCCTCCTGGATTAACTATGTTGAGTCTTTCCATTTTCCCCATCCTGTCTTTTATTATTGCTAAGAGACAAGTAAAATCTAGCACCTTAGGAACTAACTCATTAATAACATGCTCCACAGTATTTTGTCTTTTTACTGCTGCGCATGAAGTAGCTGCTCCTCTGGAGTCAATTATAGTTAACAAACCTCCCAAGCTTGCTCAGAACACCCAACATAAAATGGTGTTCCAGTCCACAGTGGATTTGCATGAATTTTGTGAGTCATCATAGGTTCTGCATTCAGATGGAGATATATCATGCCGGGCCTCCATTGACAGCTGTTGCCTATGTGCCTCAAAAGGCTTCCATAAGTAAAGGCAGCTTATAAAACATCAAAAGACCAGACAACGGCATAGTAATCACTATCAGCACTTCAAACACATGAACCTGTGAATTTATCCAGGCTCTGTTAAGTAATTCATTTATTCCTGCTCTTCTGCCCCTAAGGTACTCAGAGTGGCTTCACAGCATAAGAAATAAAAATAAGGAATAAGAAATGTGGACATTAAACAAAACAGGACAGCTTCTTTCAAACTGGTTTTATTTCTGAGTTATATGGTGCAGGCTACCCTTCTACCTGCTGGTGCAGACGATGTTTATATTGAATCAAGGGCATTGCAAAAGACAACGACACAAGGGTTGGCCAAAAGGGAAACCATTGAGACTCAGTGTAGATGCTTACAGAACACCCAGCAAGCTAAAAAGAGAAAGAATGAGATAACATAAGGTAATATACATTCAGACCTTGTTTTGTGAAATCACACTGAATGATGGACAAATCTACTGTTATTGCCACCATTGCCAAGAGAACCCATACCCCTAGAAAATTACACTGGGGCCCAAATCTACTCTCAGAAATCTTGCCCGGGCCAATTTACTTCATCTTATCATTAGCTGTACTTCTGGTTTAATACCAGCAATAAACCTGGTAAAAGCAAACTGCTTGCCATAGACAGAGACACTGTTTGGTAAGCAAAGTCCAAACAAGGTCAACAGTCCAGGCTCAGAAATGCCCGACCATTCCTTAGAAAGCAGCAGAATAGTCAAAAGTCCAGTCGAGAGTCAGAAACACTCACTTCAAACAAACAACAATGCCAGAGCAAGATAATATCAGATTACCAAAAGTTGAAGCCAGAAATCCTTGAAGCATCAGAGTCAGGTTCCAAGAGATGAATAAACAAGCGTTGGATGCAAATCAGGTGACAATGTTGTTCTCTGCAAAGATTAACAACATTGAGGACCTTTTATCTTAGGATCTCAGCTGCTGTTTGATTACTGATAATTTATCAGCTAATTCTGAGCCCTGAGATACCCTACTCACTCTTCCTACACTCTGAAAATGTTGGTATGGTTAAACCATCTGTAGCTTGCTCAGAAGGACTTGCTCCAGGCTGCTGAGATGTGTTTGCTTATATACTGAAGGCTTACCTGCGGCAGTGTCTGTGCTAAACTGGGTAAACTGTGGGAAACTTCCATCCATCTCTTCTGCTGTCTCTTCAAGCAGCTCTTTGAACTCATTATCTGAACTGGCCATGACATGACTGCCGTATTCCCTAGTTTTTTCTGTTCTTTCTTGTTACCACAATCACTTTTTCTGTCTTGATCACACTCTCATGTTGACCACTTATGTCCTGGTGTTGTTCATATGTGAATTGTTAAATGATATGTGGTATGGTTTTCAAGTACTATATTGTTGTAGCTTCAAATATGTTCCTATCTCTCTTCCTTAGCAGCTCCTAACTGAATAGGGAAGAGCAAATTGTTTCCTCTTTTCTTTGTCCTGTCATTTGAGGTGAGAGACCCTCCAAAGCTACCAGGAAATTTGTAGCCAAAATACACATTTTCACGAGGAAGGGAACAAAATTGAAACAACCAAATGCATAATTCCACTGTCCCCTTCCTCAGCCTTCACTCTTGCCATTTAAAGAGTGGAATTGAATGAGTCCATTGTTCGGTTTCATTTTGCATAAGGATCCTTTCTGCAGTGCTACAATGAATTGTGATTTCCTATGGTACTTAAAGTGACAATAGAAGTGTGACGGAGTGCAAAGTGGAACTGCAAAGATGAAACATGAGACAGATAAACATTTTAGTGTCAAGTACTGTTGATATGTCTATTTGTTATATGCAAGAGCAAGCTCTGCTTCCAGAAACCAAGAATAGTTTATCATTTTGTCTTCTCTGTGTGCCTAGTGATGGAGACATGCCACAGCATTCCAAAGAAGGGTCAAAACTTTATCATTCCCAAAAAACACATTGGATTGTTGACTTTTCTTCTAGCCAGCAAGGACGCTGAAATTAATTGAGAAATGATAGATCAGAAATTATTGGCATATGTCATAACAAATCTTTTCATTATAAGGGAGAATACACATATACTGTAATACAAAGATATATTGTTTATGTATTTTTCCATTGTGCATTTCTGTGGAGGCTCTGGCAGACTGAGAGATAATATATAATAGCAAGATAGATGATAGACGTACAGATAGACCAGAGCTTGGAAATAACTGCCTTAGTTCTTCGATTTGACACATTATGGATTTTTTAGATTCCACCCCCACACACCCACCCACAACATCGCTTATTTGCTAAATTTACTAGTATTGATCCTTATACTTGTAATTTTAACAAGTTAATTTTGTGGAGTTTGTGGCCACTAGGATTCAATAGGGTGGGAAACTCTTCTTTCACAGCTTTTGTGAAACAGTAAGTTTAAAATTTCTTTGGAGAAGAAGGTCTAGGATAGGAGAAATGCTACACATGTCTATTTTGCTAGACAGACTAATAAGTCCCCTGTATCATGACTGTCTGGAAAGAGGCAGAGAAACAATTACAGAGAATTAACTGAAAAGTTGTGATTAGGATGTAATTGAGAATGAACAGAAATGAAATAAAGGGTATCCAGCTATGAAGGAATGGAATGGATGAGAATTTGTCAGCTTAGCCCTTAACCAGCCATGTCCCTTTCAGAATGTCATGCCCTGGGATCTGAAAGATTGAGAGTGTTTGCAGGTTGTTTCCATTCATTTCTCCCTTTCTATTGACCTAATTGTGGTTTCTTCAATATGCTGGGATGAGCTGCCATAAACCTCTTTGAACTCCTTTAGTATGTTTATTATTTCACATGCAGTGCTGAGCACTTGGGTAATTAAGTGAAAAGCTTTATACACAGAGGGAGATCAGCTTTTCATTTCTTGACTTCTTCCTTTCTTTCCCAAATTTGCCCATTTCTGCTTTCCAACCACCCCTTTTTTTCAGTTGTTTACATACTATGGGGTTTGCAAAGGCTGTAACTTTGAGCCAGTGTGTTTTTTTTAATCTACTCAGAACTGCCCTGAGTTAAATAAGCAAAATCTGTATATCTTCTTCCACTGATTTTTGCAGAGCCCACTTCTTGATTGGGAATGGGGAAGCCAAGGGAATTCAGTGAACCAGATGTATAGAAAAATGTCTTCTATATACCCAAAAGGCTCTCAACACATTTCTAAAAATTCTCCATCCTTGGTTCACTGTCTGAAATTTCTAGTTAGCTACTTATTGTACTTGCAGTAGACTACTGTTCCCTATGTGAAACACATAATTCCTTACTAATCCTTAATATAATTACTTACTAATCAATGGGTTTGAAGATTAGGTGAATACCATGCACATTAGTGAGGATGGGAAGAGACAGAGAAAAGAAGGAAATCATTAGTATCAACAGTTTTATTGAATAGGTTGTATGCTTTAGTATGTTGGATTCCTACTATCTTCAAATAACATCATATAATGAGTTTTGTACCAACAGGAAATTGAAAGTTATCTGGGAAGGCCAAGAGCTTGAATACTGTTTCCATCCTAAATATCTCAGTGTCACCTGAGATCACTGCACGAACACCAAGCATCAAGTAGCTGCATGCAATAACATCCTGTGGAAACTTACTGGCAGCGCATGAGGAGCAGACCCAAAATTAATAAGAACATCAGCCCTGGCCTTGACTTACTCAAATGCTGAGTATGCCTGCCCTGTTTGGCACAAGTCTGCCCACGTGAAGCAGGTGAACATAGCACTCAATTAAACATGCAGAATAATCACAGGAAGTCTCAAATCTAAACCTGTTGATAGACTCTGTAAGGTAGCTGGCATCCCCCCCGCCCTCCCGGTGAGAAACAAGAAGTTGCTGCTAACTGTTAGAGAAATAAGGTTGAACATTGTGAAAGCCATCCACTGCATGGCTATCAGCCTCCTCCCAGTAGACTCAAATCAAGGAAAAACTTAATGAGAACCACCACTCCTCTTAATGTTCCTTCAACAACAGCGAGAGCAACCCTATGGACAGCTAAACCAGGAAATCCAGATTGGATGGTCCCCCACAAGAGTCTACTTCCAGGGGCAAGCCAAGAATGGGCAACTTGGAAGTCCCTGAACAGAAGTGGAGTGGGCAGATCAAAAGACAACCTGGCAAAATGGCCTACCTAAAAGAATCCTCCACTTTGTGCAATTGTGGAGCAGAACAAACAACTCTGCACCTGTATGCTTGTCCACAATGCCCTGCTCATGTACGGAGGAAGAATTGTTTAAAGCTACAGAAAACGCAGTCGCTGTTGCCTGGTTTTGGTCAAAAATTATTTAGCTGCTTGTGCTCTTTCTATTTTTATCAGTTTTATACTCATGTGGCCGGCATGACTTTATGGAGCACTGTTGCCTTCCCGTCAGAGCAGTGCATATTGACCTACTCACATTTGTGTGTTTTTGAACTGCTCCATTGGCAGAAGCTGGGAAGATAAGAATATGCAAATTGGTGCCTACAATGTGATTTGGACACTGACTACCACCAACCCTAGCCGACATAAGCACTAAAGTTGTAGTTAACTTTTGCCAGGTCTAGGATTGTGTCTGCAGATTGATTTTAGAATTGCCAGCTGGCCAAGAGAAAAATGTGCGAAAGAAACAAGACAGATGTTTCAAGATGATCACAGTATGGCCTGTTTATTTGTGGAGAAGTGCAATGTGTGTTAATCCTTCTAGTAAAGGTTTCCTGGTTGAGAAATTTCTGAAGATTTGATTCTAAGTGGGTCTTAATAGACCAAAACTTATCAAACCTTTCAGCTAATAAACAAACCATCTGTTGATGCCCCACTTGTTTTTATATGAATTTAATCAGATACTCCCCAGTTTTTTATTCTTTTCCACAGCCACAGCCTGTGCTTGGGCCTTTAACTCAAGCTAGTTTCCAGAATCTGAGAAGACAATTATCCTGGGGAAAGTGGAAGGCAAAAGGAAGAGGGGCCGACCAAGGGCAAGATGGATGGATGGCATCCTTGAAGTGACTGGACTGACCTTGAGGGAGCTGGGGGTGGTAACGGCCGACAGGGAGCTCTGGCGTGGGCTGGTCCATGAGGTCACGAAGAGTCAGAGACGACTGAACGAATGAACAACAGTTTCCAGAATTTGACAGTTAAAATTTCTTTACAGCAAAGGATAACTGTTTCCCCCTACTAGTTGCTGAAATTGTAGGTCATTTTGCTAAATGGTCTAGTTCACAAATGGATAGTCCTAACTGAATTTAAGGTATAGCAATCCTCTCAGGCTATCAGGTATAGGGGTTTGGTAATTATTTTTTTCCAGTGTGCCACAGAGCAGCATCATATTTGTGTCCATTGTCTACAAATGTTTCATTCTTCCCTGGAAATTCACTCGGAACCAGCGGCCAATTTCTTAGGGACTAGTCCAAGGAATATCACTTTGAGTACCACTGGTGTGCAACTATGACTGCCATGATTCAGGGACTCTATGTCTCAAAACAGGTAGAGAATTTAAGCATTTGACTGTGACAGTGTGAAATGTCCTTCCACCTCTTTTCTATTTAACTCATCTTCAGTTTTTTCTTGAAGCAATACTAAACATTTGAATAACTCCTTACTCTCCAGGACAAAATAATATAAAATCCACTACTTCTGTTGCTTACTATGGAACAGTGTTTCTCAAACTGTGCTCCTCCAGGTGTTTTTGATTTGAGCACCTAGACATCCCAGCCAACTTACCAGCTGTTAGGAATTGTGGGAGCTGAGGTCCAAAACATCTGGAGGATGTTTGAAAATCAATGTTGCTGTCCCCCAACCCATTCCAGTTGCCAATCCAGATGTTAGATTATGAGCAAACATGACTACGGACCTCTTCACAAGGGGCCATTGAGCCTCATTTTGCCACTTTTAAGAGCAGCAAAGGAGGTCCTTTGACAGAACCTGCCAGATGGCATCATACAACGTATGCCAGGCCCTACTCACTTTCCCAGAGTTGGGGAAGCACCAAAAGGAGCTATCTGTATTTTGGGGCTAAAAAGCCCGTGGTATGGTAGAAAGGACACTGCACAGGGCAATGTGTGTTACCGCCTTTTTTGCCATCTGATGGAGGGGAGGCAAAGAGTGCCAAAGCACCCTCTCCTGCTCTCTGTGTGATGAGGACAGAAGGGAGGGTGAAATATGATGAAATGGGATAGCTCTTTTGGGCCATGTGAAGAGGTCCTTAGTAATAGTTCTGTCTTAACCATCTTCCAAAAAGGCTATTGTTTTACTTCAGTCACAGTCATTTGCAACAGTTTTCTGTGATTCTATGAACAGAAGGAAATGAAAGAATCCTTTGTAATAAAGTCATCTTATTTCATTGCAGAAAATTCTACAAAAATGGGATTGTGCTAATGAGAAGGCTAGGTAATAAAATGCATGGTTAGAAGCGATTATGAAAATGTAATGGGGTGAGAGAAGTGATGGTATAGAGCCCTCTATGACTGCAGTTATGGCTCTGTTCCTGATGCTTTATTTCTTCTGGCTTTCTCTTTCCAGTTTGTCTTCTGCCGTGAATGTAAAGAAGAATATCATGAAGGCGAATGTCTCACTCTCTTCGAAGCTCAAGGAGTCACAGCTCAGAAGGTATTCGGCTCCATATTCATAACATTTAAATGGCATCCCATTGAAAAATTAGCTCTGAACTAGCTCAAGAAATATTTGGATAAATATAATCAAGTGTAAAAACAGTTATTATTCTCAAACTGGAGGTGAATGTGGGTGGTTGCAGGGCAAAAAAAAAAAAAAAAACCTTGGATGAATGCATGATACTCCAGGTCAAGGATCCTGAATTAAGTGAAAATAATACGTAGAGTTTCTGAAGTTTTAGACTCTGGAGATCTGTAACGTTGTACCCTTTTTGCACATTCACAGTTGCAGATGCACATCTGGCTCAGCCTCAGTGCTATAAATAGAAACGTATTTGTAATTTCAGGCAAGAATGAAGACGTAGAGTGCTGCAGCCATCAAAACTACTATGATAAATGTGGCAAGGGAAGGAAGGCAAACTACAGGCATTTTTATCCTGTCTGCTTTCTTTCCTGGGTAGCAACTTTAGGGGTAGGAATCTGCGATGCTCTGTTATATTTCATAGCTTTAATTGTACATTAGGAGACATAGCTAGACACAACTACCACCGTCTTCTGTTCGACCCCACCTTTTTCTGAATGTTTAAGCTGCAGCCTTACAAACCGATCCATTTCCTTATCGATGGAGACTTTGAGGAATGACAGACCTGAATCCATCACTTTAGCTCAATGGTTCTCAATCTGTGGGTCCCTGGATGTTTTGGCCTTAAACTCCCAGAGATTCCAACTAAGCATTAGGAAGAATTTCCTAACAGCATGAGCTGATCAACAGTGGAACTCTTTGCCTCGGAGTGTGGTGAAAGACCCTTTGTTGGGAACTTTCAAACAGAGGCTGAATGGCCATCTGCAAGGGATACTTTGAATGTGCTTTTCCTGCACGGCAGGGGGTTGGGCTAGATGGCCCATGTGGTCTCTTCCAACTCTATTATTCTGATTCTGTGATGCCGTCTACTCCTCACAAAGCAGGGTATGGCTTTGACAGCCTCACGGGTTTTTCAATATGTCGAGGAACATTGGGTGCTGAGGAGGGAGAAAGGACATATGGTGGGCACTAGGAATCCATTGGGGTTTGTTTCCAGTATTCTCCTGGAATACCAAAATCTGTAGATGTTAAAATCACATTATATACAATGGTGTAGTAAAATCATGTCCCTTATATCATTGGAACCAAACCCCGATGGATTCCTAGGGCCCACCATATGTCCTTCCTCCCTCCTCAGCACCCAATGTGAAGGTTTGCTTTTGGAGGATTAAATATATATATATATATTCAAACCATGGATGATTGAATCCGTGGATATAAAAGCCATGGATATAGAGGGCCAATTGTATGCACACATATAAAGAAACTTACATGTGTATATTCCTTAGCAGACTATCAGCTTATGTGTGCTGAATCCTTTTACAAGCCACAGATGAGAGATAAAGGTATTGATGTAACAGGGAACGGTGCTGTTATTGATTCATTTGGATTAACGTTGAGTAATATCAATTGTCACTGGATGATAGAAAAGATTCCTGCAAGTTTTCCTAAATGGGTTTGGCAGCAGCTTTTATGCAAGCATTTCCAAGCATCTTGTCAAGGATTTAATGCATATAACCTAGTCCTAGGTTAGGTGATCATAGCAAATCTGGAAATACATAGAACTGTATCAGTTTTTGCACATTCACATTCATTGTATGGTCACTGTAATTTCGATGCAAGCCTGCCCTAGAGATACACATCTGACTATACATCAGATTCTCAAATAGAAACGTATTTGCTTATTCAGTCTTTGTTTGCTGAACCAGACAATATATAGTATTTTAGTCTCACGTTTGTTTGTCTTTCATTATTTAAGAGCTTATGGCCATTATCTATATGCTTCCTCGCTTGCATAAATTTGGGGATTGGGATAAGTAAAGCTGTTAGGTTTTATCTATGCACACAAAAACATATTTGCATTTGCTCACTGAACTTTTCTCATTCAGTAATTTAGAATACTCCTTTGATTTCATGTATTTCTGATATCTTGCCACTTGGTGGCACTGTTTTACTAAAAGAAAGATATAGGATTCTCTTATTCCTCTGAAATGATTACTGTATTCAGTTCATTTTTTTTTCATTCTAAGAAGTACTTCTCTGCAGTCAGTAAATCTGTCTTAATTCTGTTTTATATTTGGGAACAGATTGGGAGCAATCTCCTTTTTGCTTCTAATTAGCAATTGGATATATTTTGCTGTAGATAACATCTAGAAGTCCCCAGTGGTACAGTGGGTTAAACCACTGAGCTGCTAAACTTGTTGACTGAAAGCTCACCGGTTAAAATCCAGGGAGTGGCGTGAGCTTCTGCTGTCACCCTAGCAATTCGAAAATATGCAAATGTGAGTAGATAATAAGTACCGCTCCGGCGAGAAAGTAATGGTGCTCCATGTAGTCATGCCAGCCACATGACCTTGGAGGTGTCTAGGGACAACGCCGCCTCTTCAGCTTAGAAATGGAGATGAGCACCAACCCCCAGAGTTGGACACGACTGGACTTAATGTCAGGAGAAAACCTTTACTTTAGATGACATCTGCATATTATATTTAGTGCTTACTGAAACATTAGCAGCGTTTCCAACACTGAATGCCTCACCTTTTTCAAAAGTTATCTTTGTAGGCACGTCATAAATGTTCTGAAAAGATAGTGACATCATAATTTCTCATTTATTTTCCAATTGTATAAATCTTTATTATTTGTGCCTAAAAATATGTGCTGGGAGAGCCGTCAGCAGAGGAGGGAAGCAGGAGCCATTTTTTCACAATTGGAAATGATGTCACAGTACTTCTGCTTTCATTTTTTGTTGGTTTCTTTTTTTTTTTTTTTTTTTTTGAAAAGGGATATGTAAGGGATTTGGAGGCAAAAACCAACACATTTGCAGTGGCTTTGACCTGTTTTAAACAATTTAGGGGGTGATAGATTGAGGTTTAGGTGTTAGGAGGATTTAGGGGCTGATTTTGGAGCCTGGTGGATCCCATGCAACACATGAGCTATGCGTTTCAAACACCTGATGGATATAGTCAGGGTAGCTAGTGCCCACTGGGTCTGGTAAGACAAAGGACACAATACACAGATCCAACACAGCTACTTCACATCTACTTCACTATCTATGCTCTTATCAAGGAAATAAGACAAAATCCCAATCTCAAATCCAACTGTAGTAGACTCATTACATCAATGGAATTTACCTGAGTGTTCACTCACCAATCCTGGCACAGGTCAAAGGTTCTAATCTGGAGAGAGCGTGGATGAGCTCCCCCTGTAAGCTCCAGCTCCCCGTGCAGGGACATGAGAGAAGTCTCCCACAAGGATGGTAAAACATCAAAACATCCAGGCATCCCCCAAAGTCCTGCAGACAGTCAATTCTTTCACAACAGAAGCAACTTGCAGTTTGTCAAGTCACTCCTGAAACGACCAAAAAAAAAAAAACCCTCACAAATCAACAACTAACTCAGTGGACTGTTCTATTTGGAATGAGCCCTCAGGATATATGCTATTGCTGTGTCTCACTGTAGTTCAGAAGACCACAGTATTATTATATGATTGGTTATCTGGGATGACTTTAAGCTTGCAGTTCTTGTTATTATCAGAAGATGGCAGAAAGCACACAAGTAACAATTATTGTTCAAACTCAAGTGTGCCCTCTACATCCATGGGTTCTGCATCTATGGATTCAACCAAACACAACTCAAAAATATTGGGCGGAAATTCCAAAAAGCAAACCTTTATTTTTCTGTGTTCTGAGCATTATGCTGATGTGTAGACATACCCTGCTTTACCCTTCCACCATTTCACAAATCTTCAAGCCCTTTGAATTCATTTGGGTTGTTTGCAATTTATATAAGGGCTGTCATTTTCCTACACATTTATGTACAATGGAACTTCAGCATTCACATATTTTGTTAGGCATGGGAGGCCTTGAAATCAAACTCTAGCAGATACCAAAGGGCCACTATATACCTGCTATCTCAACTATATACCTGCTATCTTTTTATTGATTAGCAACAGGTATGTACCATTGCAGGTACAGATCACCTTTGCATAGATGGCAATCTTTTGTAATCAGCCATAGCTGGTAGACACAACTTTCGACAAATTAGGAGAATGCCTAGTAGATAATCTGTTCACTTTTTCTATGTATAAAGTAATTTGGCTACAATAGTATTGTGCCATCAATGTAATGATAAGGGTTTCTGACATCTGCAGATATGATACCAAGTAGCTTTTGTGTCCATGCTTCTTTGTTGGTACTGTTACTGTAATGAGATGAGTAAGAATGGGAGAAATAACCACAAGGTTTGTCAGCCCTAATTGTGAAACATCATCATCATCGAATCCTCAAGGGCCAGGGCTTTCCTGTCCTTGGTGTCTATGCCACAGTTTTAAAGGTTAGTTTTAAGCCCATATTAAAATATTTTTTCCTCTCCACCAACATTCTGTTTTCCGTTCTTGAGTTGAGAGTACAGTAACTGCTTTGGGAGATGGTGATCAGGCATTTTGACAGCGTAACCAGTCCAGTGTGATGATGGAGGATCATCACTTCAATGCTAGTGGTCTTTGCTTCTTCCACAACGCTGTCATTTGTCCGCCTGTCTTCCCAAGAAATTTGCAGGATTTTTCAGAGGCAGCTGATGAAATTGTTCCAGAAGTTGAGAGTGACGGTTGTCGGCAACCCACGTTTCGCAGGCATCTAACAGAGTTGGGAGGACAATAGCTTTGTAAACAAACATCTTTGAAACAATTGGCTCATTTTTATATGACAGAAAGAAAAACATCATCAAGATATTGGACTGCTGTTCCCATTATCACTCACTTTTGGCTACGGCATTTGGGAGTTATAGAAGTTATGGTCCAGAAACATCTGGAAAGCCACATATTTCTCCACCTTAATAGCTTTTGTGTGGTAGAGCAAGCAGGGTATGTGAAATATTCTATACACTCCTCTAATACACTCTCTTCTTTTGGTCATACAAAAGATGATCAAAGGTGCTTTAAAATCCATCATTGAGACATAGTTAGATCAAAGTCCACGTCTCTTTCATCTTATGCTGTCCTGGTATGTCTCATATCCATTATCTTCTCCTTTTTCCCTCAGATGGATTTATCTTGATGGCTTTGGCAACTCATTTCTACATGTCTTTGTTTATCACAGTAAAATTCAATCATAAGACACAAATCCAGATGACTAAAAACAAATCCATTTTTAAATAAAGATTGATACCAGATTCTTTGCAACGTGATCTCAGTATACAAGCTTGCATTTTAAGACCATCTCTTATGCATCTTACTCCTTTACTCTCTCTTTCCCTTCTCTCAATTACAGACATAGATATTATTCCCAGTGTATATCACACATTATACAAATCTTTCATGTCTCTGCCATTTGTGGAGATTAACAGTTTTTAATACAAAGATCCAAATGGCCAGGAACACAGTATTGAGTCTGCTAAGAATTGGCATAATCAAGGTCTATTAGCCAAATGGATTTGAAGAAGGGTATGAAAGGACATCCATCAGTATTCTTTTATTAGATTATTTTTTATCATTCCTGACTCACTCTGGCAGCCTAAAATGAAATTGGAAGATTCTATAGTGTGATAATCTACAAATGTAAAGAAGATCTAATAACATATTTACAGGAAATCCACTCGATAGCAAAAATGTAACTTACTTTCAAGGTTATATAAGATATCCTTCTCTTTCCCCTCCTACTATTTTATGCATGTCTGTATGGATCATGGTGTTGGACATACATTTCTAGCAAAGTCCAGCTTTTAACTTCTTTATAAGCAATTTTTACTTTAACCAGACCCATTATATTTATGCCATTTGTATATCTCCTTTCATCCTAGGTTTGTTAGGCACTGTGCAGCAATTTATATCATAATACAAACAATAGTACTCAAAGGCAGAAAGTCATTAAACCAACAAAAATGGATAAAACAATAAAAGTTACAAGAAATTCTTCATTATAATTTTTACAAGGCTCAAAGATCGATTTCTCTCCAAAGAAAAACCCAAATACGGAAGCAATATTTAAAATTTTCAGAATCAAAGTGCAAATCAAGCACAAAAGAAGATTGAAATTCATTTTTAAAGGAATGTGTTATGAAATCATGTTGTCTTCACATTGCATAACGGTCACACTTTTTACCTCATTTTTTTAATAAAAAAAAAGGCTGGGATGAGTATTACACGATGAAAAGAATTGTGCCAGTTTTATGTACAAAAATGGCACCCTCCCCGCTCTAATCAGTCTAGCTAGTTTTACCTCTCCACATGTATTGCTGCACTACATAAAAACTAGCTTCACCCATGTGCCCACCTTCCCAGATTTCAGGCAAGATGCTTCACTCATCCATGCCCTTCAGACATGGCACTTCACACAGCGAAGTCCAAAAACACTGAGTGCCTGAAAGGTGAATGGGCAGGCAAGCGAGTGAGTGAGTGAGTGAATGAATTGATGAATGAAGCATCATGACTGAAAAGCAGGTGAGTAGACAAGATAAGGAGTAAGGGACTAAGTGAATGAAGTGCTGTACTTGAAAGAGGTTGGACAGGCAAGTGAGTGAACTGAAAGAGGCAGGTGGGCAGGTGAAGCTGTTATGTAGTGCAGTGAGGCACATGGAGCAGGAAGCTTAGCAAGGCTGTTTACAGCAGGGAAGCAGTCATCCTCTGCTGACTACACTAGTCATCTGCCAGAAGTACATTGGGGCAATGAATCAAGACAGTGACTATTTTTGTTAGGAAAGCCAAACTCCGAATTTTGGGAACAAAAAAGCAACTATTGAGCAATGGCCACTAATATGTGATGAAATACTATATTGTGGATGAGACATCTGACTACATTAGCCCTGGGAAGAAGTTTAGAATATACTTTGTACTTACAACTAGCTGCAATTTTCTGTTTCATCCAAATTATGAACTGCAGTCAGTTTTAATGGCAATTTGATTCATCCTAACAAGCAAGAACTAGAAACTGTGGTTTGAGCTTGGATTGTCTGAATGAGTAATATTTTAAATTACTCAAGAGTCTGTTGTGGTTAAGATGGAGCATTAAGTCCCAGTGAGCAGAACATGGAAGGAGATGCTTTTGATTCTGTGGCCTTTGCAAAGGAGGAGAAGCAAGGAAGAAATGCCTGAAGCTCATTCACATAGCATTAATTTTTGCTTCTGGCTAGAATCTTGTTGAAGGGATACACATTTCTGCTGCCGTGGAGACTAGGATGCCCACCAATGGCTTCAAACTGCAGGAAAGGAGATTCCACCTGAACTTTAGGAAGAACTTCCTTACAGTGAGAGTTGTTCAGCAGTGGAACTCTCTGCCCCGGAGTGTGGTGGAGGCTCCTTCTTTGGAGGCTTTTAAACAGAGACTGGATGACCATCTGTCAGAGGTGCTTTGAATGCGATTTTCCTGCTTCTTGGCAGGGGGTTGGACCGGATGCCCCACGAGGTCTCTTCCAACTTATGATTCTATGATTCTATGTATAAGTATTCTTACACTTGTACTTTTTTGTTGTGCAATAGATGTATTCAGTTCATGGTTTTATAAATAGTGTTTCATGAGTGTGATAATTTCACAAGAGCCAAGATCCTATTGTAGTCCAGACTAGACTACAGTCATTGAATCGATTGAATTTGCTTTGTTTACAGATTTTGAAGTAACATTCAGTGTGCATTTTCCTTTGCATTGTGGCTCACTGGCAGATAATCAATCAGCTGTACAATGTCAGTACTAAGCAGAAGTGTGGTGCAGCACAATCATCATATAAACTATGTGGATATAGATTGCTTCCACACAAGGTCAATAAGTGATATTGATCCTTTGTTTTCTCCAAGAATGTCACTGAAATATCACCCCTGGCCATAAAGGGAAGTCAATGGCTTTATTGTTTCAAAGTATAGATGAGCAGACTGTGACCAATAGACCACATATAAGCATCTCCCAAGCTTTCAGGTCAAAAGTAAGCTGGTGAGTAGTAGAGGAATCAATAAAACTCTGCATAGCACTTACTCAGAAAACTAAAAGCCTTGTTTGGGTTACAGTCAACTCTGACCCTGTCTTAATGTGACATTTGATTTAATGTGACATTTGACTTATTGGGCATTACTTGATATTATATGTTATCTGGAGTGTGCTTCTTACCAATGCAATACAACAGCCTTTTAGGGGATGCCCCCAGTAAGGTGAGAGTAAATGCCTATCCTGACATAAATCATTTTTTTCAGGAGCAAGCTTGGAGAAAACACCTGACATGTATTTGTCCCAATTCTCCTGATAATTTCTTGTCTCTTTGCAGGGATATGAGGTTGATGAGCATGCAGCCATACAGTCTCGGTGGGAAGAAGCATCCAAAGAAACAATCAAAAGAACAACCAAACCATGCCCTCGCTGCCATGTTCCAGTAGAAAAAGATGGTGGGTTTTATTGAAATGCATCCATGACTCACTCTCACAATGTCAATTTTACTTAAAAGCCAAAAAATGTAATACAGTCAGAGTTATCTCTTGTCCCCTCTAGATTAACTCAGGAGTCTGGTTTGGTTTCTATGCCAGGATTATACTGGAGTTACAACTTTGCTCTCTCCAGATCCAATTTATAATTTTGTCTTTTGTGATTGATAGAGCAACATTGTGACTTTTTGTGTGACTTGCAGCCCATTTCCTAAACATACCATCTTATTTAAAATAATCATAAAATGGTAAAAATATAATTTACATGCCTATAAGCAGCAGACGTGTATTTATAAATGTTTTTAAATAATATGTAAAACAACATTCATACTACTAGGAGTATCTCATGCACAAAACCCAAGCTTAATAATCCATAGGCACCATCCCAGCACTGGATGTCCTTCATTTGTAATACGATGAAAATATTTCTTACCGGATCTCTGGGCTGTTCGTTCTTCTCTGCATTCAGGTGTCCATAGACATTAGCAACATTTCATTTCACTGCTGTACCTCCCTGTGGTACTGTTGAACTTCAGTTCCCCTTAGCAAGTAAATAAAAACCTCCGGTTGTGTCTTTAGCTTACTGTACCATGAGGAATAGTCAAGTATTTTGTTCACTCTACATTTCAAAGGAAGCTGACCTGATCTTGCACTCCCCATACTAAAAGACTGGAATGTAGATACTCCTTCCGCAGCAGCTATGCATTTGTAAAATCATAGGGAATAATAATAGTAAAACTTTATTTATATTCCACCCTATCTCTCCAGGGGGACTCAGGGCAGATTCCAACATACAACGGAAAACATTCAATGCCTCCATAGAACAAAAAAGTACTGACATAATAAAGCACTTATGGCAACCCTTGATAGACTGATAAGACCCATCTCACTCTTTCTGTAATTTTGAGCCAGGTAATGTAGTAACATGGCCATCTTGTCAGAAAGATGTGTCACCCTGTGACAGGTGACAAATGGACTCTTTTTTTATTCTTCTTCAAGCCCAAGAGTACAGCTTACTAGGAACTATAGGAAGTTGCCCATTTCATACATACAGGCACATACATTGGGGATGGTTCAAATAAAACCCATGCAAACAGAGCTCATGTGTATTTTTGTTCTTTATGATTTTGCTAATCTCATTTTACTTATATTCTTATTTGGTTATGGTGTTTCCATTCTTCTCCAGGAGGATGCATGCATATGAAGTGCCCTCGTCCACAGTGTAGATTTGAATGGTGCTGGAACTGTAGCCTGGAGTGGAACAGAAATTGTATGGGAGATCACTGGTTTGACTGACATCCGCCTGAGCCAGCCCTTTGCACAGCCAAGAGTTTATGCAACAAATGAAGTCCTAACTTCCTTTTTTTGCCTACCATATATAATCCATATATATTCAGATAGTATTCATGTTTCCAAGCTTGAAAATCAAACCAGAGGATTGGTGCATAGCCCCTTCCTTCCACTACCACTCACTGGCATTGGCATGTGGTTGCTTCCATTTCAGTAAGGCTGTGAACTTTGAATGTGAACTTTAAAGGAGCTGTCCAAGATGCTGAACCCTATTCCTCACATGAGTTCAGCACCTTAGAAAACTCCTTTGAAGTTTGAACCAAATCTAAATGAAAGTACTCATTCCTGACATGGAAGCCACCAGCTGCCAGTGTTCATTTTTGATCTTCCTCCCATGGGAATACGGGTCATTTTACCAGTGGCAATACTTCTTTTTAATAATTTTTTTCTTTGATCTAAGAGTGGTTTTCTGTAAATATCTTATTCTTCAAATCTGAAATATGAGTAATTGGGGCACTCATGTTTGTTTCAACTATACTGATGTTATATTCACTATCTGGGCTTGTTATGTGTGATTTTTCTATAAAAATTCTATCCTCCCAGACAAATTTTAAGTTCAAAAACTCTGAGACACATCACAGTGGATTTTTGTTTTTGTTTTTGTGTATATGTGCCTGTTTGCTATCTTTCCCTATAGTGTGTAGATTTTTCGCACAATATTTGCTAAGTTGAGTTTTTGGATAATTTGATTGCTCAATAAAATTCTTAAAATATGAATTACGACTCCATGCAAAGTATTATTTCATGTTGCCATGAAAGGCTTCATTAAAAGAATATCTTGCTGTCCTCACCTACTTTGCAAATGATTAATTGGTGAAGTGTGGACTTGAGACTAGAGCCTTGGTGGGCAAAGTCTTGTAAGTAAAAGCCAGAATCTGGATTTGCTTCAGGTTCATCACAAGAGGTTGTTCTGGGTACAATATAGGGTTGCTGATTTTCTTTTTCTTTTTCTTTTTTTTACCTAACTTCTTGTCCAAATTGTTTCTAGCAATTTCATTTCTTTTTTAAAAAAAATGTGGTAATATTTATGCCCAAAAAGCTTCTGCACATAGATATTTCCATGATAGTATGCAGTGTTAGAGGAGTTGCATTTGGGGATTCAACTAGTTTGCTACAGGAATTAATGATGTATTTTTGTGGAATCTGCACCAGGTTTGATGCGTGATCAATGTTATACTTGCCCACGATGGGGACACTAGGATGCACAACAACGTTAGGACAGAACTAGATATGATAACAGCAGATAACTTTTCACCAGACACAGACAATTGCCAAAGAGCTTTAAAGTAGAGTGGGACAAGAGGAAAGAGAGGTTGTTGGGCAGGCAGACAGTTCTGAACCATTCCTCTTCCTGAGCTGTTTTTCTTCTAGTTGAGCTTATTCTGCACTGGAGGAAACCAGACAGGAGGAAAAAGTAGCATGGCTTAAAAAAGTCACCACTCCCTTCTCTCTATTGCCTCTCTTGTCCCAGCTGTATATCTATTGCCAACAAATCAAGTTCACTTCTTCTTCTTTACAGTGAATAATAATAGTGTTGCAATGATGCTATATCAAATAATGAAAACAGTGTTGTTGTGAGATTGCCTTCTCACAGTGATCCTGATTGTGTACAAATATGAGATGGGTCAACTGTGAATTGCCACAAATGTGTGTAAAAGCAGGATGAATTCCATTGAAAGGAGGAGAAGAACTAGAGAGTGTGCACCACTTAAGAAAATGTGTGACAATGGAACCATAAAGTAAAGGATTATGTTGTGGGAAAGAATAAAGAAGCCAGAATATCAGAATGAAACTCTAATTTTTCAACCACTTTGCAAATCCACAGCATAATCCCACAAGATCTCATACAGGTTGCATTGTAATGGACAAAATCTGGCTACCAGTATTAAAAACTCTGAAATTATAACAGTAAATAAAGAACAAAACTCAAACACAGGGGAATTCCAGAGAAGAAATAATCAGGAACAGCTAATCACCTCTCAACAAAGAATTCCCTCAGGCAGTAACAAGGTATACCTAAAAACTGTCAGGCCATCAAATGCTAATTAAGGTGGCCAATTGAAACATTCACACCTAGCTGCAACAGACAAGAGTTCTTTCTCCCACCCTGGACATTTCACAGATATATAAACCCAGTTTTCCTAGTTTCCAACAGACCTATCAACCTCTGAAGATACCTGCCATAGATGCAGGTGAAACGTCATGAGAGAATGCTTCTAGAACATGGTCATACACCCCAAAACACCTACAACAACCCATTGTAAGGGAGTTTGCAGAAGCAGACCTATGTCTCTCTGGCATGAAGGGGAAGATTGCAACAGGGCCCCTGTTTCTTCCTGTCCCTTGGAGATAATTCACAGAAGGGGATGGGACCAATGGTCAGCTGCATCCTAATCAGAGCCCCATTGATCACTTATGGAAATCCAGAATGAAGTATTTTGCACATTTTGATTGGTCCAACAGAGGTATTGGTGCAAGATTGATTTTAGTTCAAGTGAAATGAAGAGGAAAGCTGTTTCTTCAATAGTTTCATCATTGATTCCTGTCCAAAATGCTGTCCCCTTTAAAGAAACATAATAATTAGTGGATGCCAGTAATCAATTTATTTGTGGTATACAGTTTAGAGGATGTTGAACTCAGAAGAAATAAAACTTGCTTTCAGTGATCAATGATGTCTTAAACATAATTAGTCCTTCGTAAAAGGCAACCCCACCATAACTAAGTTACTATATAATATTCTGCTAAATATGTCAATGAAGCCAAATTAATGCATGTCTCCAGTAATGGCTCACTCTCACTTTGTGTCAAGCCGATGGTAAATATCCTGTTTCCCCTAAAATAAGCCATACCCTGAAAATAAGACATAGTGACAGGTGTGGCTATGCAGCGTACATGGTCAGCTCCCTCTGTCAAGTTTTGGTCGTTCTGTGCGTGCTGCAAGCTGAGGCATAGAGGGAGACATAGGAAGTGAAAGGAAAAGTCTCCTCAATAAAGTGAGGAGCAGGACGCTCTGCTTTGGGTATTGTGTGTCCTCAGGGGAAAGACGTGAAGCTGTGGCTGCCATTTTACTCAGCACTGTGGGTCTTTCTCCCCCAGCACCAACCAGCAACAGTCTGTAGGTCTCTCTCGCCTCCCCCTCCCCACAAACACCAGTAAATCTGCTGCTCCCCAGCACTGACCAGCAACAGTCTGTGGGCCTCTCTCACCCCACAGAAATACCAGAGGATAGGAGAAAAGCTTCAGCAAGCAGTCTGCTCCTGGGCCCAGAGAGATCAACCCATAAATGCAGATTGTTGCCATAGTGTTTCTTATTGAGGAAAAATAAATGTAACAGTGTCTTATTTTCAGGGAAACACAGTATATTACACCATATAATCATGTTACTGTGGTGTTTTAGTTTCATGATGTTCTGCTGTAGGATTTAGTCAACTGACTAATCTTTTGATCAAATTCTCTTCGTTTTCAGTTGATAAACCCCTGTATCAGAAGTTATACCTCTATATCTTTCTCTTGTCAGAGGAAGTCAATACACCCCTGTATCTTTCAACTGATACAACTATGTACCTTTCTGTGATCAGAAGAAGCTTTCTTTCTTGGCACTGCTGGTAGTGAAAGCCTCTTGTGGCAATGCTTAACATCTCCAATTAATAACATATTTTTATTAAGCATATTAGCTGAGATTCTGCATGGCTCAGATGGATGAGAGGGTGCTAATGATGACATAAAGAATCATTAAGGTCTTCTCAGTCTTGTTCATAAACAGTAGGATTAGTGGCAAAAATTGAAATGTTGGTAGCAGGGGTAGGTAACTGCAGTGGAGCAGTGGTCAATTCCCCACTCCTCATCGCATCAGTATCAGTGGCATAAGAACGAGGATCCCCAGGAGCAGAGGTACTTAGTAAATAAACACTCAGGTTACAGGAAAGGATGACACCATACTATGCAAAAAGTACAGCCTTCTGTAGAAAGATAGCTTCAGACCACCTGTGCTTCCTGACTAACTGCAATAAACAGATATGCCAGTGACTACACAGTGGCAGTGCATTTAGCATGTCATTCAGTTGAAACCACTCATTTAAAGGTTGGGTACTTTCTCCTAACTTTGGCAGCCTGCACTTTGTAGCAAGTTTCTATCTCTTTTTTTGAACTGGCTGGCAGAGGCGGCCCTAGGTAATTTTCAATGGTAAGCAAACAGTATCCCGCCCCGCCCCCCCCCCCCCTGCCACCACCAATCACTGATATATATTTTCTGTTTGTCATGGGAGTTCTGTGTGCCATATTTGGTTCAATTCCATCACTGGTGGAGTTCAGAATGCTCTTTAATTTTAGGTGAACTATACATCCCAGTAACTACAACTCGCGTATGTCAAGGTCTATTTTCCCCCAAGAGCGTCTCAAGAGCACCCCTGGGCAAAATCAACTATGCTGCAAATGCTTACTTTATGTAATGGGTTGAGCCGCCCCTGCTGGTTAGGTTTGCTTATTTCTGTCACTCTTTTGGAATGACAGAACAGAACTGCATTTATGGCTTGCACCATACCAATGTTGGGTGTTTTTTTTTCTGAGAAAGGTGTCTTTTTAAAAAATCAGAGTACATCTAGGGAAGGCAGGAGCTGAATAGGAACCTCGCCAAAGGCCATGTGCATTCTTGTAAGCAGCAAAATTCTACATCCTTACCAATTCTCTAACAAGAAAGACACTGGAAAATGTGAGGAAGTTATTATAGTCTATGGTGCAAATACCATCCCAGCATGAAGTTTGTGGTTAATTGTTTCGGCAATTGATTAAACCAGAAAATTAAATGAACAATTTCCAGTTTCAAAGTTAGAAATTAAGCTATATTTCATTACCCCTTATAACAAAATTAAAAGGTATATATATCTGAGGCAGGGGGGAACAAAGAATCCCACCGCTGCCACCAGTATAGCAAAATTAGCAGCTGACCATAGGTTAAATATATCAAGGACCGATGTTTCTGGTAGATATGACTGCCACCACCTCAGCTTTTATTGGTCTGAGGAATCAAAAGTGTGAATGTGTTGTAGGTAAGGTGTGTTTGCCCTTAGTTCTTCTATTGCTTCTTCACTGGCTGACTGGACTTTAAAGAGATTTCTATAATTGACTTGACTTAGTTCTGAGGAGATTGACAGATTGAAGCTGACACCAGTTAAAATTGAACTAGAAAAGGTTTATTGAACTTTAAGCAAATATCTACTCATAGAATGAGCGGTACAGAAACTTGATTCAGTTGTAGAGGCTTAGTATACTTAAATCAGGAGTTTCACCGACAATAAAGCTTTTAAAACTGTGAGTTTCCTTAAACACACTGCTCTACTCCTAGAAACAGTATCACTTAGAGAACAGACTCCTATCTGTCTCTCACACAGGGCAATAAGCTCTCTTAAACTTCTCCCAAGTCTAAGAAGATAAGTCTTTCTGTTACTGATCCTCTCAATACAGTAACCCTAGCCCTTGTCTGCTACTTATTCCCTATCCTTAAGGCTCACTTTAAAGCTTTCTTTCCCTGTCAGACTCCTATTTAGCTTCCTCTCCTAAAAATCCCTTCCTTCTGTGTCTGATGTCAAGGCACTTCTCTCCCCCTTGTCAAGAGCTGACAGCCTCTTTCCCTCTCTCAACCGACTCCTCCCCTAATTGCTCTGACCAATCAGGAGTCGGCTTGACTCCTCCTCCTGCTTCTGCCTGTCTTTCAAGATGACAGCCACTGATACTCAGGCTTCAGCCTGGTCGCCTAAAAGGTAGATTTCACTACACCCCTCCTCCCAGTTTACTCAAAATCATTATGTACTAAAGACCTGTGAGATACAATTTCATTTTAAAAAGCTGAATTAGATCCCAGTCTGAAACAATGTGGTTAAAATTGTGTAATTTTAGGGCATTTTCAAAGAAGCATGTGAAATTGTTACATTTTTAAGTTTACAATGCCAACCACACTTGACAGGGATGAACTCAGCCAGACTTATTTCTTGAGAAGTGTAAAGAAGCTGCTTTCACTGAAGCTGTCAAATCCAACAAAATTCTTTTCAATCTGTACTGAAAACACTTTTCATTTCTAAAGTAGATCACCATAACAATATATTTAAACCTCTTTTACAGCTTCCATAAAAGCGTATTCATCTTCCATTCTTGTAACATTTCAAGAATCATACAATTTCTGTGTGAAATTTCACTAGATAACATAAAGCACAAAATCTTGTGCCCAGCTGATACCAAGAGGAGCTTTCCACAGAGATAAGAATACTTATACTTTATCATTCATACACATAGAATAGATGCAATATTGACATCATCTCTAGGTCATTTAAAAGTATCAGATACCATATGATCTTGGAAGCTAAGCAGTGTCAGCTTTGACTAATATTTGGATGGAAATCAACCAACAAAAAACCAGATGCCTTCTCTGAATTCCAGCCTACAGTAACTGACAAAGTAACCTGTGAGTATCCCTTACCTAAGAAACCCCATGAAATTCAAAGTCAACAGGTGACTTGAAAACACACGCCTATACCACGGTAGATATTATTTTAGTAATTGTGAGGTTGTGACTTGCGAATCTACCCCTGCAAAGCAGGACTAGGAGCTTCCAGAAAGTAGGAACACAGTTAGGGCAAGATCCAAAGTTCCAGGAAGCAGACCAACAGTTAAACATTCCAGCTAGGCTTCAATGAAGAACCGATGCCACCCAACTGAGGAGATCTAATAGGTTGGCCTAGAGGAGGGCCAACAGGTGAAAGCACTTGGGAAAGTGGCATAAACTACCAGCTGGAGCTGGTAGTTTGCTGAGAGCAATGTTTGTGAAACTGCTACAGTTTGGATTTCTGTTGGTGAAGTCTTGGATGGAACTTTGGAGTTGGTGAGTGAACTACGACTTGAATTGGTGAGATGTATTGACTTGACCCTTGGAAAGAACTCTGGACTTTTTGTATGCTTTGCCCTTGTTGGACTGCTTGCTGTGTATGACTACGGACTGCCTTTTGACTATGAGATAGTGAGCAGCTGAGTTAACAAACATTCTGTGTTAGTTCCTTGCCAGGGGGCCCCACTGCAAGGGATCTCTTGGAATCCTTTAGGGTGGATTACAGTTAAAGTGAAAAAGTAAGGTGTTTTTTTTTGGGGGGGGGGAGGTGCCATCACGAGGCATACTAACAATAATGGAGCTCTGTAATCATACTTACATCTGGTGTTGTCTTTTTAGTTTGCAGCATAATATAAAACAGATGTTCATTCTTTCTAACAAATGAATTTCTATGATTCATTTGCATTTGAATGGCCTTTGATCATCATCCCATATATAAGCAGGCTTTCAGTTTCCGCTGCCAGTTATTTTTTTAAATATCTGTTCCATTATTTTGTTATTCTTAATAGTCTCCTCTTTTGCCTTCTACCTACCACATAATAAAATCACTAGTTGATTGTCAGCTTCATTTTTCTGAGTTTGAACAGCTTGTTAAATTCAAATGTAGAAAAATGAAGGGGTCCAACAGAAGCCAGAAAGGAAGGGCTGCTAGGTCTAGGAGTGGCAGAATTACTAGGATTTAGAGTTGGAAGCAGGCTGGAAAATATCTGGTAAAAACAATGCAACTTTATGGAACTTGGTAATAATTGCTAGCCCTATTTTTTCCAAATAAAAACTTTAGATTTTGGGGATTTTAATCCTTTGAGCACTGGTACTTCTTGTTCTTACCATCTGTTGCTTTTCAATCTAATTAGAGATGTGTTTTCAGTCTTGTTGGGTTTTTTTTCATAAATAAACCATTTATATTTTAATGTTCTTGTACAAGCTGTAACTGCTAAATCTCTGAGCATAGCTTAATACAGTATTTTGTTAAGAGTACTCCAACCCCAGAGAAGTTGATGCAATTTGCTGTCCACATGATACCAAAAAGATTATTGCTACTGATGCTATGCCCAGAATTTGGGGAGAGAACATGACAAGAAGGAAATCTCAATGCCTCTCAAACAAGCAATCACTTGTTTAAAAGTGAAAATTCCAGCATTTGTTGTAGACTTACAGCTTCTAAGCTGGTCTGTTGATATATCCACATGCAGATGGACCCTGCCTTTTTGATCCCCTAAACCAGGGGTTTGTCAGGTATTTCTTCAATCTGAAGCATAGTTTCTGTTCAAACCTCAAAGCAATATTAAAGTACTGTCTATAGCAGGGGTCCTCAAACTAAGGCCCGGGGGCCGGATGCGGCCCTCCAAGGTCATTTACCCGGCCCTCGCTCAGGGTCAACCTAAGTATGAAACTACTTGAAAGCATACAATAACAACAACAATCCTATCTCATCAGCCAAAAGCAGGCCTACACTTTCCACTGAAATACTAATAAGTTTATATTTGTTAAAACTGTTCTTAATTTTAATTATTGTATTGTTTTAAAATGTTTTTTGAACTATAAATAAGATATGTGCAATGTACATAAGAATTCATTCATGTTTTTTTCGAATTATAATCCGGCCCACCAACAGTTTGAGGGACTGTGACACGGCCCTCTGTTTAAAAAGTTTGTGGACCCTTGGTCTATAGTATGAGCAATACTTTCAATAAACAGCAGACGCATGAGCTTCTTTCCACAGGAAGGCTTTATCTTTTGTTGCAGCTATTTACAGTATTCACAGCTCTCTCCAGAACCCTCCAATTCACCATACATCACCTAACACCATCTTATTCTGTTGGTGTTCTTATTTACACTTCTATGATGTAACGTTCCATTCATGCTTTTTTTATCTTAGACACCTGATGCAAACCTAACTTCAGAGTTTCATTATCCTCATACTTAATCACTGTAAATGTGACTCTGCACTTACAATACTCAAAGTAACCCAGTATTTTATTTTCAAAATAGGTTAGTATATTTTAAAAATCCAATAGGGTCATAGAATCATAAAATAATAGAGTTGGAAGAGACTGGCCCTCAAGCTTTTTAAACAGAGGGCCAGTTCACAGTTCCTAAGATTGTTGGGAGGCCAGACTATAGTTAGAAAAAACCTGAACAAACTCCTATGCACACTTCACATATCTTATGTTTAATGCAAGAACATGAAAAAATACAATATTTAAAATGAAGAACAATTTTAACCAACATAAACTTACCAGCATTTCATTTGGAAGTGTGGGCCTGCTTTTGGCTGATGGGATAATCAAGTTAATTGTTGTTATTGCGTGCCTTCGAGTTGTTTCAATCCTAAGTCTAATCTTTAGTGCAGGGTTCAGATAAATGACCCAGGCCTTAGTTTGGGGACACCTGCACTAAAGTCTTTGGTTTCCCACTCTCATCCCACCCACCCACCCCCCTTTTTTGTGTAAAAGTTTTGTGGCATAGAAATGGACAAAAGGTCTTAGGCTATTAACACATCAACTTCAGGATTTCCCTGCCCGCCTAGGAACAGCTTTCGAGGTTATCAGGCAAGCATCTTCCTCGGATACTGTTGACAGGTTGATTATGGAGTGGGGCTCCTGTAACTTTAACTATTTCAAGATTATGGATCAGGAAGAGTTAACAAGGGACTTCATCCTACAAGGGTAGGGAGATTGTAGTTTTGCCATGGTGTTTTGGGACACCTCGTTGTGAAAGTAAACAAATGTCTATCCTACCACCATCACGTTTTACACCGTTCCTCTTTCTTAAAAAGTATCCATTTGCTGTGCCATCACACAGGAGAGATATCTGTCCTCTTACTGTCCCCTCCCCCATTTTACAAAACTGTACCCCCCCCCCCCCCTGTCAACAAAAAATACTATTTTCATTTTTGGAACAGAAGCTTCATTGTGACACCTTTACTGTGAAAAAGGAAAGTAAGAACAGTGAATTAACATATTTGCAAAATTGCTCAGATGAGAAAATGGAAAGAACATAATAAATTATTGACACTTCCTCTGTGATGCCCAAATGGTAATGGCAGGCAAAGGTGGCATTACTCGTCATCTCTGCTCCATCTACATAACCTCATTGTATTGATTACAAGCAGACAAGTGGGATTTCCATCCCACTTGATATTTGCCAATTTTACCAGTCTCTGGGAGAAAACAAAAATGAAATTGCTTGGCTTTCAAGTTCTGAATGGTTGGTTAAATGAACACTTTAAAAACAGGCACTGACTTGAAACCCATGGAGTGACCATGCATCATCTGACGGGCTCTGTGGGTGGCCATTTCTTAAGTGTTCAGAAACATGACAAAAAATGTGTGTGGTGAAGTTGAAAGTTTCATCAGGTGGAAAAAAAGCATGTCTCCTCCTAACATCTCATAACCCATGTTTTAGCTACTGCAGCCTCTGCCCTCCAGCTATTTAAAGGCTGTCAAAGAATCATAGAATTAGAAAAGACCATAAGCAATAAACAGCCCACTGCCACCCTGCAGGAATACATAATCAAAGCGAAGTTTTCAATTTATGTCAACTCTATTACATTATTTTCTTGCAAAATTTGTTCAAAGGGAGTTGTCTTTGCCTTCCTCTGAGACTGCAAGAATGTGGCTTCCCTGATCATTATACACACCCAGGCAAGCCACATTCTGTGGAATGAATATATATATATATATATATATATATATATATATATATATATATATATCCACAGCAAGCTAGGATCTAAAGCTGGAAAGAGAGATTTCCTTGCTAGCAATCATGCCAGACAACCAGCTCTCTGAACCTTTCTATAATCAAATGCTCCAGTTGCTGATTGCTCTATTGCCTCCATGAAATATATACTTAATTTATCTTCTGCAGTTTTGAAATGGGGTAGTTACCAACTTAAAACGTTTTTGGAACAGAAGATGCTAGGAATCTGGCTGATGAACTTTGTGAACATTCAGGGTGAAGTTAAGACACTGGGGTTACATCTCTCTACTCCCCACATGTATCAAAAATATAATACGAGAAGATAACACATGATTTCAGACTGTTGCCAAGCAGATTTACACTGCACACTTATGGAAATTGGATGGTACTTTAAGTGACATGCCTCCATCCTATGGAATCTTGATAATTTGGCAAAGAGACTTTGAATCACTCATGACTCTACATCTCTCAAGACTCCATAGGATGGAGCCATGACATTTAATGTATAAATAAAAATGGGATCAAACTGCTATAATTGTGCAGTGTGGGTGCAATCTCAGTTCTGTTGCACTGCATTTTCCCTATAAGGTGGGACGATGCAGATGAAGGCAAGGGAAAATTTTCAGTGGCTTTCCTTGAAAGCTAAATTACACATTTGGAAGAACTGACATAATAGTATACCCTTGATTGTGTATGAACAATGAATAATTCCACCATTACTTAAACATCACAACTGTATATAAATGACATGTTATTGTTTTATGTTAATGTCCGTTCAGGCGCAGTGGTGGGCAGCCCTGATATTACGTAACGAAGTCAAGGGGCCTTCCTAACCTTTGGATATCACTGGTTTTCTCCAAAAACTTCCTTGAAAAAGAAGGTTTTTAGGCTCTTCCTGAATGCCAACAAAGAGGGTGCAGATCCAATCTCCCCTGGGAGGGCATTCCAAAGAGTGGTGCCATGGATGCTTAAGGGCATCAGCATTTCCCAACTTGATCATAATGCTTAATTCTAGTTTCCCTGTCTCCCTCTTTTGCTCACTCTCCCCCTCTCTTGCTTGAAGAGAAAGATACAATACCAGGAATAAAAAAAACTCCAGCAGTAAAGGGCATTTTGCCAGTATATGTCAGAGTGAAGTGGGGTCAACATCTGGAGGAAAAATCAACAGAATCCACGTGATCTGTTTATGTAAAAGCAGCTCCAATGTCCAAGGCGGGACAAAAATATCAAGAGGAAGGGGGTGGGCTCCGTTTGCTCGCCTCCCTCTAATTGCTTTGTCATGAGTTAGTGTTTTCTTTTGCTCTGATCTCCTCATCTCCCTGTGTGTTGGTTTTTTTGCTCCTAGATTTCTAAATAATGTATCTGAAGTTTAGTAATGAAAGTTTAGTAATGAATCATCTTGGTTTCTGCCGTGAAGGATGGCTTTTTTCATCCTGAAGAGGACTGCCTCCTGCTCATGAAACTTATATAACAGTTACAATAGGTGACTTAGTAATTTATTAGCTAGGTCTTTGGCTTTTAATCAAAAAGCGTGTTGTTTAAGTTCCTTTACACTCTGCACAATTCAAGGCTGAAGTGGCCATAACAACTCTAGTCCAAGATGCCAAACTTTGATGAGATTTTAGAGCATATAGGGGAATTTGATCTGTTCCAGAAAAGAACATTTCTCCTCATTTCCCTCCTCTCAGCTGCCTCTGCTCCAGTTTATATTGGAGTTGTTTTTCTAGGCTTTATACCAGAGCACCGTTGTCTGAATCCTGGAGCAGCTGAGTTAAGACGCAGGTGTGGCTGGACTCTTGAAGAGGAATTGAATTATACTGTTCCAAAGGGAGAAGCTTTCATACAGCAATGCATGAGATACGATGTGGATTGGAATGCAACTGAACTAAGCTGTACAGACCCATTGGGAAACTTTAGCCATCTGAATGGCAGCATCCCTCTCACCACTTGCCAAGAAGGTTGGCTATACGATTCTTCAATACAGTCCATTGTGAGTGAGGTAAGTAAGGTTACAGATACGTATCTCCTTAATTTTTGCATGTGTTTATTATACTGAACAGCTTAGAACGGGGGAAAGAAACTCAAACTTTGGACTGCCCAGAATCCCCAATCATTATGTAGTAGTTCAGCTAGTACTACAGATAAGAGAATCTGTGCCTGGTGAGTATACTCTAAAAGTAGAAGGGCCAGGACAGAGAATCAACTCACCAGGTTGAAGACAAGCCACACAGATTTATTACCATTTACCCCCCCCCCCCCAAAAAAATACAAGTAATTTGCTTCAAAGTGTACAAGGATAAACATGCAGAAAAACACAAGGCATCTTATATAGTTCTGACAGTCATTCAAGCTTCCCACTCCCTCCTCTGATTGTCTAGAAAAGAGGCTAGCTAGGATCCATGCCAGGATTGGCCAAAGTTTCGCTGATGTCATGGATTTCAGGTGGGGATTTCCTTGGTGGGATAATAATGGCTAAGGGTTGGTTGGGCAAGGGACCAATCAACTGTTGGGACACCCCCTGGGAGGGCGCAAACTGGGAGATAACAATGCTAGTAATATATTGATGAGCTTTCGATTAGATCAACTGTCCGGTTCTCTGCCAACCAATGATACAGGACTCAGGAAACAAAGGTGCCAATCCTGGGCAATCAAGAGCCGGACTGTCAAATAAGAGTTAACAAATATACACCATTTTAAGTCTCTGTTTCCATTGGGGTAACAGGCTCTCAGCTTCGGGGGAATAATTTAGGCATTCCTGAGCTAATCTGGTCGGCATGGGAGTTCATCTATCTTTACATATAAACAATGAATCTGATTATTATCTGTCCTGGGAAACAGCCAAAGGGATTTGCCCAACCTTTTACAATCCTGGGAGATGATCTGAACAGTTACAAAGAGGCGTTTTTTTCTAAGTTACATTTTAATACATTTCTAAGCAGTAGTTTATATATATTTCATATATAAGAAATAGATACAATACACAGTTGAAAGATATACATTACACAAAATCATACAGTTGATACAGTTTATTGAAGAATTGGATATTATAAAGTTTAGGGGTTTACAGCTGCTGATGGTTCGATCTCAATTTTCTGATGTTTTGAACTTGTGCATTGTTGCTTCAATGACATTCATTAATGCTTTGACTGCAAGGCATGTGGCATTGCATAGTTTTGGCTAGTTGATGTTTCTCAACATAATAGGTTTGGGAGAATATGGACAATGGATGAGTTTTGCAGTACCTACAACTGTGACTTCCACAGACCACTGAGAGCACTCCTGACAGATGGCCATTTACCTTCTGCCTAATAATAATAGAACCCTAGGATAGGAAGACACCTCCAAGGGCCATCCAGTCCAGCACCCTCTGCCATAAGGGAAAAGCACACTCAAAGCACTCCTGACAGATGGCAATTCAGCCTCTGCTTAATAATAATAATAGAATCCTTGGGTAGGAGGAGACCTCCAGGGGCAATCCAGTCCAGCCCCTTCTGCCATAAGGGAAAAGCACACTCAAAGCACTCCTGACAAATGGCCATTCAGCTTCTGCTTAATAATAGAATCCTAGGGTAGGAAGACACTGCTAAGGGCCATCCTGTCCACTTGTCCAGCACTGATATAGCCTTGCTAAATTTTTTGCATAAATAAAAAATGCTGCCTCTTGTGTCTTTACCTAATTGAAGAATGCGAACATTTATTTATTTTAGTAATACTTGGACTTTTCCAAGTTCTATACTCAAGTGAATTGATACATTTTGATCTGAACATAATATTCTATTCCTAACCAACTATGTGCTGTCACCTATGACTCTTTTTTTTTTAAAGAAATGGTACCTTTTAGAAACAAACTTCATATATATCTTATGCACATCCCCTTTGGGTAATTTTATGTGGTTTTAAAATATGTTTGTGCATGAAACCATAGCATCACTATCTCAACATCCTATGAGGACAATCTGAATTTTGGGATATTCTAGATTTTGAAATTTTGGGTAGGGATGCCAAACTTGTACAACTCCTTAAAAATTAGGCATGGAAAAGGAGTTTGTCAGACTTTCTGTGTGCAGAAATTGTTCATTTTTCTATTTAGTATGGGAATGGATTTCAGGTGCATTACAGCATTCTCTATAACATGGATGACTCAATTTGCTAATGATGAACATTTATCATTATTTTCTTTCTAATTGTGTCTCTACAGTTTGACTTGGTGTGTAAATACTCCTGGAAGCTAGATGTGTTTCAGGCATGTGTGAATGTTGGATTTTGCCTTGGGTCTATATATGTTGGCTACGTAGCAGACAGGTAAGTAGAGAAGGATGGAATCAGTACCAGATCAAATTTGCTTAAATTGTCTATTTTGGAATTTAGAGAAGGATAAAAGATACTCTGGCCAAGTAGCTCCTTTTTAAAAAGTGTTTTTTAAAAATGTCTAACCCCCTTTCCTTCTCACCTGCTTTCCAGTTAGATGTTATTTTTTAGCCACATTGGTATTGAAGGGATCATGAAGGGGTGTGGAGAAACACATGCTTTCAATATCAGGTTACACCTCTCAACAAAAGATTTTCCCAGGCTCAGCCAGGCCTTCAAATGCTAATGAAGGTGGTCAGTTGAAACATTCACACCTAGCCCCAGCAGAGAAAAGCTCTTTGCCCCACCCCAGCCATTCCACAGATATATAAACCCATTGTCCTAATTCCAACAGACCTCACTACCTCTGAGGATGCTTGCCATAGATGCAGGCGAAACGTCAGGAGAAATGCCTCTAGAACATGGCCCTATAGCCCAAAAAAACCCACAAGAACCTAGTTACACTAGTGTGTTTGCAGAAAAATGCAATAAACCTCAAGCTGGGAACAAATGAGATTCTACTTTAGCTGATTCTATTTTAGTTGTGTTTGCATCCTTACAGTAGGCAATATATACAGCTGCTGCCTCTAGAATCCCATACTGATCATGTATAAAGAGAAAAAACAGTGAGAAAACAAGAGTGTAGATAAAATCGTATCTCCAGCTACATTCAGTGTATTTAAAAATGAAAAGCATAGGGAAAAATTGGTGAAACACATTAAACCATTCTTCTTTTTGGTGGTGCAGGAACTTATCTGAATTATTTTCATGTTACTTCTGCCTCTGATACAAAGTTTATACAGAAAAAATGCCCAGGGACTCATTTGTTTTATTAACTGGGGTATAGCTGTAGTTTTGTGATGTTATCAAGTTTTCCTGACTGATCATAACCTATGTCAGCAATTGCTGGGAAAATTGATTTCATGCATTCTCAGTGTATTTTTCAAAAGTTAACACTGCCAGTTCTCTAATGTTTTCAGAGAACTGGTAATTTCCAAGATTTAGAAACCCGGGCTTGTGTATTTTTAACTCCCAATATAAGAGAACACTTTGCTGCTTTTGAAAACAGGGTAGCAGAATCTAATAATTCAGGAACATGGGATCATAGAATTGGAAGCGACCTCATGGTCCAACCCCCTCCAAGAAGAAAAATGGCATTCAACCTCTCTCCCCCCCCCCCCCGACAGATGACCATCCAACCTCTGTTTAAAAGCCACCAAAGAAGGAACCTCCACCACACTCCAGGGCAGAGAGTTCTACTGCTGAACAGCTCTCACAGTCAGGAAATTCTTCCTAATGTTCAGGTGGAATCTCCTTTCCTGTAGTTCGAACCATTGTTCCGCATCCTAGTCTCCAGGGCAGCAGAAAACAAGCTTGCTCCCTCCTCCCTATGACTTCCCCTCACATATTTATACATGGCCATCATGTCTCCCCTCGGCCTTCTCTTCTCACCTTCACATCTTCATAAGAGTCCACAGAAAGAAATGCATTCAGGCTTCACAAAATTATATTAAATGACTTTTGCGTGATTTTTACGTATATATTTTCAGAATGCTATCTTTTTAATTTGTCATTTCCCACGTTGTAGGTTTGGCCGTAAGACAAGCATCTTGATCACCACCCTGGTAACTTCTATCACAGGAGTCTTGGTGGCTGTAGCACCAGACTACATATGGACTGTCATATTCCGCTTCATGCAAGGACTCGTTGGCAAGGGCAGCTGGACAGCAGGCTACATCCTTAGTATGTCTGGCTCTTTCCCCAAAGATGATATTGCTGAAGATGAAAGAATGTGATGTGGTGCCCCATTAGTGGATGAACACTCTAGGGATGCTAGGGAAGTGATCGTTCATTATCAGAGAATTCCACAGGGTCAGTCCTACCATTAGGCAAGATGGGGGGGGGGGCAGTTATGCCTGGCAACAGAGTTGGATGTTGTGGGAGAGCAGCAATTTTTTAGATTTTTTTCCTGATTTCTAAAATAGTTTTACTGTGAGGAAGAGAGATGAGGTGATGCTTTTCTGGAATTTTTCTGCCTCTTGTGCTCAAATAGCTTGGCTACTTGTGTCCCTTGACCTAAGGACAAGGGAGGGAGGTGGCTATTTTTTCCTTCTTTCAGGCAGCAAATTACCATGGGTTGCTTCTCCAGTTGCAGGTTGTATAAGGAAGCCATCCTTGCATGCACCTTTTTTTTGTTGTGCTCAAGCCTCTGGTCATATTGGATTCCCAACTTGTTGAAGTGCCACAAACAGTAGCTATCAAATTAAAAGAAAGATAAAGCTGCCAACAAACTAAATATTGTGCTCCCCTCAATACGAAAACAATTTTCCACCTGTAAAAAGCAAGCTGGGAGAGCAACACAATGAGAAAGCAGAGTTACACTGCCTGCCTGAAATTATGGTTTCACACAACAGCAGCATAATTGGACGTCAGTGGCTGCAAAAAGCTATGTGTCACCATGATGGTGAGCTCCTACTTTTCTGTATTGTGGAAATAGTGCAGGTTAATGTTCCAAAATACAACTTCAAGGAACTGTAAAGCCCAGCATGCTCAGCATCAAATTGTAAAAGCAATGAGATCAAACCTGAGATTGATCTGTATTCCATCACTTCGGTATGACTACATTAATGTGGAAACAATTCCTTCATTTTTGCAGTCACAGAAATTGTTGGTGCAAGCTACCGGAGGACTGTGGCCATTCTCTCTCAAACTGCATTTGCTGTTGGTCTCCTGATCCTCGATGCTTTGGCTTATGCAATTCCCCATTGGCGGTGGCTTCAACTTGCCGTTACTCTGCCAACCTTTTTGCTTTTGTTGTATTACTGGTAAGATGGCCTTAAGCTCCATTCCCCTATTTCTATGACAGTCTTTCCTGAAAGGAATTTGCCTACATTCTGCAGCCAAGAAACTGAATCTCAGATCAAGCTGTGAAATGGTGGGCCTACACAGCAAAAAAAAAAAAAAAAAAAAAGAGTCATGGATCTCAGTTGCTTGAAAGCAACATGAACAGACAGCCAACCTGTTTTACCTGTTTTTTGTTCCTGTCTGGGGCATACTCTGGAAACTACTGGAGGTCTTCTAGAAGTCCTAACGGATGACATCATTGCTGTCCTTCTAGCTACATTTCTGCTTTGTACCTTCATGTCATATCTGATTTTTGGGGACCTTAAGGTGGACCTTAATTGTGGAAATACTATTTAGACAATTTGCTATGATTGTCTTCTCTTGAGACTCAAAGAATGTGAATTCCAAGGTTCACCTAGGTTTTCTTGGCTAAGCAGGAATTAAAACTCTGGTCACCCTGAATTCTAGCCCAATACTCAGACCATTATGCCACACTGTCTTTTCCTCTGTTGAAGAGGAAAAGACAGTGGCAGTATTCAGGGGAAGTTTGTCACCATGCAGGGTTGGCTGAGGATTACACAAGTCATTAAGAGGATACCATGCCTCAGGGAACAGATCCAATACTAACAGCCATCATAATAGTGGTAATATTCTAAATTTAAGTCAGCAGCCAGGGAGTAGTCTAGGTTTAATTCAGATGAGGGCTTTCAACTTCAAATCAACTCTGTATATGAACTAACATAGTAAGTTGGAGTTATCTGCATGTCTCAGAATAAGATTGCCTGCCCCTAATAAAGGATGATGGCAAAGTAATCTCAATTATAGTTCTGTTGTGATGCACTATTGGAGGTTGGCAGTGTTTTTTAAGACAAATGGAATAAATTGAGAAAGCTGAAAAATACAAGCACATCTGTATTACCAGCTGCTATGATGATTTTGCCCTGTGAGTCTCTCTTCTACAGACTTCTCCTCTGGAATAGGACCCTTTGCAATTCTACTGCCTTGTTTCCCGTAGGTGCCTTCCTGAATCTCCTAGATGGCTGCTTTCTCGAGGACAGAATGGCAAAGCTATGGAAATTGTGGGTGATATTGCCAAAACGAACAGGAAACCATTACCTCCCGATTTTGAGGTGAATGTCAAATGTTACATATATAATGAATAACATTCCTGATAGACTGTTATATGAATAGTATTTATGGTGGTATTTGCAGCAGTAGCAGCAGACTTGAGTCTAAAGGAATTACATCATCTGGGATAAGGAGTTATTAGCTATTAAGACAGCCTTTGCAACATGAAGGTATTTGTTGGAAGTCACTATGGATGCAACAGAACTTCACAATGATGGCTGCAAGCTGGAATCTTTCCAGACAGCTCACCAACTGAATCGGCAACCAATACTAGTTCTTACCATTCTTAGACTGATTTAATTTAAACATCAAAACTGACTAGCCAATGTGGGATAGACTTCTGCATTGTAGCAATCTGCCAAGGTCCCTACCAATGAATGTTATGTACCAGTGACATAATAGTCAAGCTACAGAGCATTTTCTTCTATTTAAAACTTTCCACCTTATGATTCAGAATTTCTGATTTCCTTGAGTATGTGCAGACTCTGTCCATTATTTTTAGACCTGCTCAATCTGCCACCAAGCATAGGATCTACCTAGCAAGCCAGCAAGTTTGCTACAGTCTACCAATTCCCACAGAGTCTTGGAAAATTGTATGCCTAGATTTCATCACAGATTTTATACCATCTTAGTGGTTGCACACTGGTTCACAAAGTTGACTTACTTTATATGCTGGGGAAGGCATATAATGTTTTACGCCAAGGACACTGCAGGTCTGTTTCTCCAGAGCATTTTTCAATTACACGGCTGGCCAATGGCTCTCGTATTAGATCATGTCCTCCAATTCATAACCCAGTTCTGGCAGACACAGTTTTGCCTTCTGGATGACAAGATTTACATATCCTCAGCATTTCAAAGAAACAGAACATATCAATATCACACTGGAACAATAACAATTATTCTATGTGAACTACCAGCATGATACCAGCATGATATTAGCTTACAACAATTCACAACATTAATCTGTGTCTTCCTTCAGGAATAGATTGTGTGGGCCAAGACACCCCCCCCCCCCTCCAGTTGGGGACAATGTCTGCTTTTCCACTAAATATCTCTTTTTGTGTAGCCCCAGATAGAAACTAGGTTTGTAAGTCTATTTCTAATAACTGCCCAGATTAACCCTGTTACCTTTTGGCTCCAACTTCCTCTACCTCTACCCAGCTACCCGAGATTCCATTGGTCCTTCCTGGCTCTAACTACTTTGGCAAATCCTTTCCAGGATCCCAAAGCTCTTCTACCCTTTATCATAGTGGATGATAAAGAAGAATATGAGATGGCCGAGGTCATGGATGCTTTCCATCACTGTAGTCACCTATAGTACTTGGTGGATTGGGTTGGATGTGGGCTTGAGGAATGGTCTTGGCATGATGTCTTCAATGTCCCTTCTCTAGACTTGGTGCTAGAAATTCCACCAATGCTATCCAGTGAACCTGGGACCCCTCTGCTTTGTGGAGGGGAGCCATGGTGAGGGAAATGATGTCATCTCCCTCAGAAGATCTACCAGTGGATGAGTTGGAGAAGATCTTTGATTGTTTGCTGGATACTCCTTTGATTCAGCAGATCATGTCGACTTCGGAGAAGGAAGAAGAGTTGAAGGAGAGTGCCATGAAGTCTCTAAGAAAGACAGAGACTCTGCTGTGTGGCTCAAACCATTCCCTGCAGACAGAGCAAAGACTACAATCAAAATATCGGGAAGAGTGCAGCTGTGTAATTCTGAGGTTTTTTCATGGCTTCTGACCTTGGCATTCTGAATTCTTGTTTGATGTTGAGATCAGGGCACTTCTTTTCCTTGCCTGTAGATCTTGCTCACCACCCTCTGATTGTGGGTTTCAGGTGTAGAATTGTTCCACCAGTGGTGTCTATTCCATTTGTAAATAAAGATTGTTGGGTACAATCAATGGTAATAATAATAAAAATGCTGTTAATTGTTCAGTGGCATTGCATGTTAGTTTTCAAATGTTGACAGATATCAGTGATAGATGCTGGATATCAAACGTAAATACAAACATTAACATCTAATATTGTCAGATAACAGGTGACAAAGCCAGCCATATTCATGATTTTTTTAAAATGCCCTATGCTAATTTAATGTTTTCCATCTATAACAGCTGTAAAATGAGCCAAATACTTTGGTCTTAATTAATGTTAGAACAGTTCTCTTACAGAGTATCGATCTTGAAGAGGACAATGAAAAAGATACAAAACAGAGTCCTTCTGTGATGGATCTTGTGAGAACATCACAGATGAGGAAATACACACTTATTTTAATGTATAACTGGTAAGAGACCTTTATTTTGGGGTTTTTTCCCCCTTGCAAGCCTTCTATACACCTGCCTTGCACATGTAAATACCTGGTTCAGTGATAAATGCTTCCCATGAAACCCTGGCATTTAAAGCTAAAGAAGGAAGAGAGCAAGAATGGGAAATTTCTTTAAGCACAAAGACCAAACAAATTTTGGAGAATTACTTCCGTATGGTCATTTTAGTAGTAAACGGGTCCTAGGCTAAAAAACCTAGGCTAAAAATACTAGCATATGCTAACATACAAGATTTAGGGAGGTATCTAAGCATTGGGAGAAAGTGATGTATTTCATATTATTGTCTCTAAAAACAAATGCCATTAAATTTGATCAATCTTTGTTAGGTGTCACTAGTAAAATTTGCTAATTAAAGTTATGACTACTGTATTCTGTACCAACTTAAGTCTCAGAATTATCATGAAACACAACCTCAAACCCTTTGAATTGTGGGGGCTTCTACATCTACCAAGCTGGCGTTCTCCAGATATTTTTAACAGTACTTCCCATTATTCCTGAAAATTGCACCTGTGCTGGGTGGGACTGCTGAGAGCTGTAAGCCTAAGTATGACAAGGCACTATGTTGGGGAAAGATGTGTTACGCAGTCATGCACTTGCCTGTTTAACATTTTACCCACTTTTTCCAGCACAGAGTATGGTTCTATGTCTCCTTTTGTTTCCCAAATGAAGGTTTTTGCCTTGGAAGATAATGACTGGTCCAACCACTCCTAAGAATAAATATACTGTAAGCTTTTCTTGCAATATTTTAGCATTGATTAAAAACACACATCTAGGTCTTAAAAGAAAACAAATACAGGGATTTAATTTTTTATTGCTATAAATCCATTTTTTTCTAAACTTTTATGTACTTGCTTGAAAGGCAGTGAAATTATTTGAAAACCTAATGAATTATATGTTTAAAAATTGTCTTCTCATCAAGTAACACATTTCTAGATAGTTAACTAATGTTGCTCTTTTCCCCCAGGTTCACAAGCGCCATAACATACCAAGGACTAATCATGCACGTGGGAATTTCTGGAGACAACGTCTACCTGGATTTTTTGTACTCCTCCATTGTTGAATTACCAGCAGCTGCTATCCTTGTACTCACAATAGAGCGAGTGGGTCGCCGCTATCCCTGGGCTATAGCCCATCTGATGGCAGGCATTGCTTGCCTCGTTACAGCTTTTGCCCCAGAAGGTAAGTTGAGCATATCTATTGATATACATTTCAATTCCTTTGATTTAGGACAGAATGTGGAAAACTGTTTAGTAAGAAACAGTGTGTGCCTATTATAAGCAGCAATGGATAGTAGAAAATTTGGCATATATATATATATGGATTGACTTGAGGTCCATCTACACTGTGGAATTAGTGCAGTTTGATATCACTTCAACTGCCATGGCTCAATGCTATGGAATCCTGGAATGTGTAGTTTCATGAGATACTAGCACTCTGTGGCAGAGAGGAATAAAAACCACGTGAAACGATATCTCCTATGATTCCATTAACATTGAATCATAACAGTTTAAGTAGTGTCAAATTGCATTCATTCTACTGTATATACTCACCCTCGGTTTGTGCCTCCCAGGCTAATGGGCAGATTTGAACTTCATTATTGTTTGGATCTCATACCTCTCCAAATGTTGTGATTCAGATCTTAGCAAAATCAAAATGCATTCTAAAACTGAGAGATGGCATTTGCAATCCAGAACCTGGAACGAGAGCTGCACCAGAGTTTGGAGATACCTAAAGCTGAATTTTGGGAGCTGGGATTTGGCTAGAGATGCAGCACCTTAAGGTGCCTTGGTACCCAAATGGATTTCTTGCAGACTAAAAAAGAATCAGTTTGTTTTCATTTAAAGGCAGCTGACAGTAGAGGGAACCAAAGTTCTTCTTCGTGGTCTCTGTGAATGTACACCAGTGTGTTAACTGCACCTGCATAGTACAGTTCGGAACCTTCTAGAGCAGTGTTTCTTAACCTTCCTAATGCCACGACCCCTTAATACAGTTCTGCTGTATTAAGGTGACCCGCAACCATAACATTATTTTTGTTTCTACTTCATAACTGTAATTTTGCTACTGTTATGAATCATAATGTAAATATATGATATGCAGGATGTATTTTCATTCACGGGACCAAATTTGGCACAAATGCCAAATTTGTACCAAAATACCATATTCTCAAATTTGAATATTGATGTGGTTGGTGGGGATTGATTTTGTCATTTGGAAGTTATAGTTGCTAGGATTTATAATTCACCTACAATCAAAGAGCATTCTGGACTCTACCAACGATGGAATTGAACCAAACTTGGCACATAGAACTCCAATGAGCAATAAAAAATACTGGAAGGGTTTGGTGGGCATTGATCTTTTGTTGTGGTGTTGCAGTTCACTTATATCCAGAGAGCACTGTGGAGTCAAACAATGATGGATCTGGACCAAACTTGGCATGAACACTCAATATGCCCAAATGTGAACACTGGTGGAGTTTGGGGGAACTAGACCTTGACATTTGGGACCTGTAGTTGCTGTGATTTATAGTTCACCTACAATCAAAGAGCATTCTGAACTTCACCAACAATAGAATTGGGGCAAATTTCCTACACAGAACCCCCATGACCAACATAAACTACTGTGTTTTCTGACGGTCTTTGGTAATCCTTCTGACACCCCTTCGCAACTCCCTCAGGGGTCCAGATTGAGAAATGCTGTTCTAGAGTTATAAGGGATACTTATTTGGCAGTAGCCTCAACTACCATTCCAAGTGAATGTATTGAATGAAAGCTGCCATTGCCCGAGTTCTTTTCTCTATGCCATATCATTAGCAGAGAAAGAATCTTCACTCTTGTAACTTTCCTAGTTTGGTAGCTTTGATAGTTTGTTCCTGTGTCTATCTTTGCATCTTGTTAGCCTATTCCAGTGTATTTCTCCAAAATTCCAATCTGTTCGGATCCTGAGAAGTATGCTGCAGTGTCACTGACATTGTTTAAATGGTGTGTTGGCTGTAAAGCCAAGATGCCCAACAACTATTCCAGGTGCCTAGTCTGCCTTAGTGAAATGTACAGACTCTCAGCCTGTAAGATCTACCAGACCTCTACCCCAACAGGAGCAACAGGGAGAACATCTCAAAGCTGCCCTCAAAGGACAGTCCTCTGGTGCTTCCATTTCTCCCTCTGTTGAAACCCCTCCTGTGCCTTCCACAAGATTTCACAAGCCCTTAAAGGAGAGGTGTGATCCTCCATTTATGGTGGTGGCTGCCCCTTCAACAACAGTACCCAAACACACTCACTCTAATGAGACCCAGAAAACCAAAAAGTGATAGAGACTTTTCTATGAAGAAATATAGTTTGGTTAGCTCCAATGGAGCTACCCACATTTTCCTCCTCTTTTTGCCATGTGATGGCAGAAAGGGCAGTGGGCAATGTGCATTGCCACCCTTTCTGCCATGTGATGGGGGGGGGGAGTGCACAGGGAGCCAAGAGCCGCCCCACACACCTCTCTTTCACTGGCAATTGGCTATGCAATGGCACAGCCCAAAAGGGCCATGTGAAGAAGTCAAAATTGACAGACATAAATCAAAACGATCTTGACAGATTAGAGAGATGGGCCAAAACTAACAAAATGAAGTTCAACAGTGACAAATGCAAGATACTCCACTTCGGCAGAAAAAATGAAATGCAAAGATACAGAATGGGTGACGCCTGGCTCGAGAGCAGTACGTGAGAAAAAGATCTTGGAGTCCTCGTGGACAACAAGTTAAACATGAGCCAACAATGTGATGTGGCGGCAAAAAAAGCCAATGAGATTTTGGCATGCATCAATAAGAGCATAGTGTCTAGATCTAAGGAAGTAATGCTACCCCTCTATTCTGCTTTGGTTAGACCACATCTGGAATATTGTGTCCAATTCTGGGCACCACAATTCAAGAGAGATATTGACAAGCTGGAATGTGTCCAGAGGAGGGCGACTAAAATGATCAAGGGTCTGGAGAACAGGCCCTATGAGGAGCGGCTTAGGGAACTGGGCATGTTTAGCCTGAAGAAGAGAAGGCTGAGAGGAGATATGATAGCCACAGGGAGGAGGGAGCAAGCTTGTTTTCTGCTTCCTTGGAGACTAGGACGCGGAACAATGGCTTCAAACTACAAGAGAGGAGATTCCATCTGAACATTAGGAAGAACTTCCTGACTGTGAGAGCCGTTCAGCAGTGGAACTCTCTGCCCCGGAGTGTGGTGGAGGCTCCTTCTTTGGAAGCTTTTAAGCAGAGGCTGGATGGCCATTTGTCAGGGGTGATTTGAATGCAATATTCCTGCTTCTTGGCAGGGGGTTGGACTGGATGGCCCATGAGGTCTCTTCCAACTCTTTGATTCTATGATTCTATGAATAATTTGAAAGTGGAAAGTATGAAAATAAAAATTATGGAGTTCTTCAACCCCAAAGACACATTAGTCCCCTATGCAAATGTATATGCACAAACTTTTTTTAAATTCAGAAAGTTTAAAAACACATATTTGCAGAATGCTGCTTCCCTCAACACTCTCATAAAGACCCTTAAACAAAAAAAAAACCTGCTGCCAAATGTAATGTTTAGTGGAAAAAGAATGGAAAGAAGGTACAAGAAGGAATGAGAGAAAGGAGCTTTGAAAGAAAAGGCAGAGAAAGAAAAGATAATATATATTATTGTTATATTAATTGCCTTTCTACAAGGAAATGTTCTGGAGAATTAAGTATTGCTTACTTTTCAGATATGCATTGGTTAATGATCACTGCAGCTAGCCTGGGGAAACTGGGAATTACAATGGCTTTTGAAATGGTGTGTTTTGTAAATACTGAATTGTATCCCACATTTCTCAGGTAGGTGATCTTACCATACCAGGCAAGGTAACTTCTGAAACTGCTCTATCCATGTGTGTGTGTGTGTGTGTGTGTGTGTGTGTAGGTTTTTACAATTATTAAATGTTTTCAATTAACGGTAAGAACTCTTTGCTCCTCTAATGTAATTTGAATTCCATTATATGGTTAGTGTAGACTAACATAATCCAGATTGAACTGCACTGAACTAGATACACAAGTCTACACTGACATATAATCCAGTTCAATCTGCATTATAATGGCAGTGTAGATGGGGCCCTTATCTGCAGGTTCATTTTTGATATACTGTATTCGGTTTTCTGCTGTCAACCACAATCTGAAAAATATATTATATAGTCTCTCCTTTAGCCATGCTGTTTCCCTCTTTGATTTTAGTTACATCTGTTCAACTGGATTCCAAATTAATATTGATATAGGATTCAGTTATACCCCTCCCAAAATTTGCCATGAGCTGCACCTTCTCTGAAATCATCATCATCCCACCTTTTCCCCAGTTTGGGACTTAATGTGGTTACAACTGATTTTTAAAATACTTATTTTTAACATGATCTTTAAAATCCACCTTTTAAAGACCCTCCTGCACATCTCTAGTCTTTCAAAACCAGAAATTGATTTATGACCCCCTCCCTTCCTTCATTCCTTCCTTTCAGTGCTCAAATACCTGCAACTTGTAGGGGGTACAAAGAGTTGTTTAAATAAAGACATGGCTGTCTTTGGATACAATCTCATCTTTTCCTTATCCACAAAGGAATGTTACATATAGAAAGATATTTTTATATGTTGTGAAATATATTTGAAATGTAGGCATCGCTTCCTCCTCTACTGGAAATATACTGTTTCTAAGCCAAAAATGTTATACAAGCTCTATAATATGCATTACCTTACACACGTATTATAGTTATACATGCATGTTCAGAACCTTTTAAAGTGACTCTTTTTTTCCTTTTTGAAAATTAGAAACTTAGGTGTGATGGTCTGTTCCTCTTTGTGTGACTTGGGTGGAATAATATCCCCATTTGTTGTATACAGACTGGCAGAGATCTGGCATCAACTACCTCTTTTAGTCTTCAGTAAGTAATCTCTCTACTACAGGTTGCTGAAGCATTTTAATGTCAAACTATGTAATCCTAGGTTTGCTTACCTAAGAGTAAGTCCCCTTGGGCTCTAAGCAGATACATATAAGTTTGGATTGAATGTCTTGTTTTGTTTAAAATATTTAATTGTCTCCTTTGTGTTATTTATTGCTCTGGTTATTTTGTGTATTTTTTAAAAAACCCAACTGTTATTTTCACAATTATACATATTGTAAGTGGGTTTCTTTTTCATTCTGAAACATCTTAAAACATAATAGCCCCCTTCACTTCCATTCTTTAAAAAAAATCAGTTATGGTACTATAAAGCATCCGTACAATGGTATTTTAGTATTTTAGTACTATATCCTTTGTAAATGACTGAATAAGATTAGTATCTGTATCTGATTTGTATAGAGTTCCAGTTTGCTAGCCTTCTTCCACTCCATCAATGGAACTAGGCATCTGTTATGTTCAAAACCTTCCACTGCCACTCATCGATTACAGCACAATATTAGAATTGCGGAGGGACCATCTTCCCATATATTTCTATTGAAACAATACACTTTCTGGAATTTGGTGCAAGTCATTTGTTTTTTAAAAAGAGATATTGCTAAAGTGTTTTTATGAAGTGCAATTGAGAAAACAACAAAAATTTGGAGGAAGTATCTTGAAAGATCCCCAGCCACAAATTCCAGTCTTAGCTAAAGTCTTTCCTTCTGCTAATGCATAATGCTTCAAAGTACTCATTAAAGTAGTAACAATTTCAGAGGAGAGGAACAATTGATATTGCTTCTTTATATCTTGCATTCTGTTTTGACTTTTGATAGTATGAGCGTGGAACAATGGGTCCATTTTAAGAACCATAAAAACAGAGAGCTATTTGAGATTGCAAAAAATAATCTAGTAATTCACTTCTACCTTGTGAGCAATTGATCATGAAATCTGCCCATGGGCATTAAATCCATTTATCAAGTTTTCTTTGTAGTCCTCATAGGTGCTTGCACCATTTAATTAGGGGACTGTGTATTGTTTTTATAAAAGTGAAATGTAATATATTGGGTTCTAATTTCTTTTGTGTATTTCATGGGCAGCTGCAGTTAGTTTAATTGCTGCTGGATCAGTGCTACTTCTACCCGAGACCAAAGGAAGAAACTTGCCTGACACCATTGAGGATGTAGAAAACTTCCATCGATACCATGCTAAACAGCTCAATTGAAAATAGTCAATTGGATGTGTATTCTTTCAGCTGATTACAAATGGTACTTAGGCAAGCAGTGAAAACACTCACTTTATGGGGAAAGAGCCCTGATGAACTATACATACTTTTAGAAATAAACTAGCTAGAGCTTTAAAATGTCTGCTCAGTTCACACGGGAAACATGTCACACACATATAATCTATCTCCCTTGTCCCATCTAATCTGAACATATTCCCCCTTCCCCAGTTCTGTCACCTCAAAAAGAAATGGCTATTAAAACAGAACTGATAAAGTACTGGATGATTAAATGGGCACAAAATGTCAGACACAACATAGAATTAGATAAATGGGGAAAATGTGGACTATTAGTTTAAAGAAAAATTGCTGCTACATTCTTAGAGATTTTTTAAATAAAATGAATGGGTGGTTTGACCCAAGGAAAACTAAAATGTATAAGGGAAGAAACAACAAATGCTGGCAATGTAAAGAACAGAAAGGAATTTTCTTCCACATGTGGTGTTCCTGTAAAAAAGCAAGAGAATTCTAGGGCAAAATACAAAAAACGCTGCAATAAATTTTTCATTCAAAGATACAATTGGAGCCCAAATTATTTTATTGGGAATGTCAAATAACCAATCAAAATTCACTAAACTATAAAGTATTACACTACATGGCCGTAGCAGCAAGAATATGTACAGTTCTTGAAGAAGGCAGACCTCCCAACAATAGAAGAAAGAATAGTCTTTAAAATAGCAGAAATTGATAAATTAGCAATGATGAAAAAAGAAAAAAAACTTTATCAAGGGCTGGGAACCATTTCTAAACTATGTAAGAAATAAGAAAGAAGGAAAAGTTTTTATAGAATGCTTCAAAATTTAACCTGTTAGAATCTATGTAGCCAATTTATAAATAGTGATGGGAAGCCACTAAATTGAGAGAGGTGGGAGGAGGGGAGAGCATAACCAAACATAAATATTGTATAGATGTTAGAAAGTATTGTATCGGTTCTTGCATATATACATGATTTGTTTAATTGTTTTTTATGAATATGTAAATTGAAATAAAACATATTAATTGTAAAAAAAGAAATGGTTATTGGTAATTTCTCTATAAGAAGACAAATTCAAAGGTTAGGATTGGTCTTTCATTTGAAAATGGTATAGATGAAGTTGTTTATGATGAAGTGAAATGTTTCTTAAGGAAACTCCTGTATGATTGTACCTAATTTCTAAATGTCTTTGGTAAGTGTATATATATATATTGATTCCACAAATTTAATTTTAAAACTTGATGTGTAAATGGATGTAGTGCTTTTATAGCTACTGGAGCTTAACTAACATCGTTAATGGTTAAAAAACCATTACTGCTATGAATATGAGACATTATTCCCGTTGTCAAAAGTAATATTATTGATGTTTGCTGCAGCCTTCTACGTACTTCTTGAACTGAGGACAAAGAAAAGTGAGTAAGGACAGTATAGAAGCACCATTGCTAGTGCAGCAAAAGATCTAGGTCAGCATCTCTTAATGGCAAAACAAAAGTTTCATGATGGGAAAAGCAACATTAAAGTATTTGTGATATTACATTTATGCTAATGCAATAGGATTACTAGCATTATAAGCTCATTGTATTAAAACTTATTTCTGATCTGTGGTACACTTCAGTAAAAATTACTAAGGTTAGCTGCAAATATGTGCACATGATATACTCTGCCTGAAACAATACCTCCAAATATTGCTGAAGAATCGAATAGCTGAATGCTTTCATCCCCATAATTAAGACTCCACAAACTATGCCTGTTAAAATTGAACATTGCAGGGAGAGAATGCAGAAAGCAGAAAGCCCCAGGGCCAGATCTCTATCATTTTCTATTAAAGGGCAGATAGATAACTCTTCATTTAACAAGGAAGTGTTCCATTCACAAGGATATTTCCCCTTTTCTGTCTGAGTGAGATCTTTCCTCCTCCCATTTCTGTTTTGCATGCAGCTTCTGTCAAGTGAAAACCAGAGTTTGAAAGTGATATGAATAAAATCCTAGATTCATTTAAGTTAATGGTAAAACTCCCATACCTTTGTGTTGGCACTTATCTGCCAAAACGACAAAATGAAATTAGAGTGGTGATAAGAGGAAAGTAATGAACCAGACAACTTGTTTTTATATTCGCTTGAACTCTGCATAAAAGGTTACTATAGTTCCACAGTGTTATAAAAGTTTGCTTCCGAACAAAGGAATGACTTGTAATTAATTCCTTTTTGCAACAACTAAAATACAATTAAGTCATATTACTATTACACAATGAAATAATGATATGACGTATTACATATAGAAGTGACTTCATGCTTTTTTGCAGTCTAAGTGGTTTAACTACTTTGTTGGGGAACGTTAATAGGGCAGATGTGATCTCACTAATTACAGGCCAACACTGTTTTTAAGTAACTGATAAGTAACTATTACACTGTCCAACACACATTTTGGTGCCTCAAATGTTAGACCTGTTTCTGGGTATATTTGACCTGCTGATTCCAAAAATTGCACCATTTCCCCCCCCCCCCCCATCAACTTTAGTTTTTGCAATACAGAACATATGTTGGAGACCAGTCCCCATCTGCCTACCCACAGAAAACCATGATAACAATATCTAAGAAACTAGAACTGATGAGGTTTATCCAATGCAATTTTATAAATCAGTGTCCAAAATAATCCCAGGAACAAACCTAAATATGAAGAAATCGGTATTTCTTTCTTTTCTTTTTTGGTTGAATTGTATTAATAGCTGCCTCTCAATAACAACTAAATGAAGTTTTACCTAAAATATTGTAACAATAACATTAAGAACAACATGATTCAAAATAATTATATATGGTATATAAAAAATACAACTGTATAGGAGATAGCACTGTAAATCCACTTCTAAATGACCTTTACCAATAAAATCTATGATGAGACAATTCACACTAAAGCAAGAGATAATGCAGGAAGATGAAGCTCCCAAGGCATTCAAGCAACTACTGGAAAAGAACAGAGGACAAGTTATGTACGAAGCACAGTACCTAATGGATTCAAGATCAAAGGATGTTCAGCTGCTGACATGCTCAAATATTTGAAGAAAGTGCAAAGCTGTACAATATGTGGAACAGGAAAGTGAGAAACACAAATCAGAGAATGCTAGACATTGTAAAATTTAAAAAATGAAACATAAACAGTACAACAGTTTGTAATATCTTAGCAGAACTGATAAGAGGTCTGTCATTCATAGGTTAGCCATAAGTTGAAATTGATTTGATGGCAAATACTGTAGTATGAAGGGTTTTTTTTTTAAAAAAATCACAACCATAAGAGGAACTAGGTATCTTTCCGGTCCTTTGAACTATAACTTTAGCTAATTCCTTTTTAAAAGTAACTTTCAGTATTATATAAGTAAACTCAGATGACCTCAAAACAAAGATTGCAAAATTGATAGAGAGAATTCTTTTCCTGTGGAATGATGGGTTACATATTGGACTAGAACTCGGAAAACTGGTTGAAATCTCCACTGAGTGAAAAACCACTGGGTGGCCTTTCATATGCCACACTGAGCCCCAGAAAGCCCTGTCTTGTGAAGACACACAAGAATAACAAGCTCCTAAATAACATTATTATTGAAAACCACAGAAAATATTTGTCCTGGAAACAAACACAAGAACAGGTCAATCTGATCCATTTTTGAGGATAGAAATTGCCTAGCTTCTCATAGTTTGGAATCAGATAAAAGAAACAGATATCCTATCATAAACACATTTCTGCACCCAAATGAAATTGGATTGTGATCGTAGGATGTTCATTTCCCTCACAAACAGGTGGCATAACTGCTATGCTTCAACCATCTGCTTTTATTTTATCAAATTTCCTTCTTTGCTGTGACACAGGCATCTTTTGCACAGACCATGCTTCTGTTTCTAATACACTGAAATAAAATATGGACAAACTGCTGTGTTTCCTTTCAAATTCTTCGGGGTTTTTTTTTTTACATCTTTATCAATCCTGAGTCATTTTAAACTGCAGTCTGAACAACTCAGCAACAGCTATTTGTTGTGATGTAATTAGAATTCCCTCTGTAGCTCTGAAATCACAAGCTAATGAGAAACCCGTATTAAACTCATTGTAGGAAAATGATTTCATGAATTTTACATTATAATTCTAATTTATGAATAAAATCCTAGATTCATTTAAGTTAATGGTAAAACTCCCATACCTTTGTGTTGGCACTTATCTGCCAAAACGACAAAATGAAATTAGAGTGGTGATAAGAGGAAAGTAATGAACCAGACAACTTGTTTTTATATTCGCTTGAACTCTGCATAAAAGGTTACTATAGTTCCACAGTGTTATAAAAGTTTGCTTCAAAGCCAACATACACTACAGCAAAATATTCATTTGACTGATCTTATCACAAGCAGATCAATTTCCATTTTGTAATGAGGGCCATATTTTTGTATTCAGCTCAGCAACAGCTATTTGTTGTGATGTAATTAGAATTCCCTCTATAATACAAAAGTATGAAGTGTGAGATGATATTTAAAATGTAGATGTTATATTATTTTAGATGTAGCCTGTACTACACCTAGATTGATATTAATAATAAGTCAAATATTGTCAATACAGATGAAATTAAAGAAGAAAATAAGCTCAAATAGTCCATCTTTGACTTACGTGAGTAGAAAGACAGGATTAGCTACTGGAATACAAGATGGCCAAACAATAAGGCAACCCCACAGCAATGAAGGCCACAGCAGGGGCATCCATGACAGAAAAAGACATAGCAATTTAACGAAGATGTATTCTGTACTTTGGAAGAGCACACAGAGATGCACAAGTTATTCAAGTCAGACATCCCTCCAATCTGAGTTAAAGAAGCTTGACATTTTAAATGTAGTGAATATTGAAATGTATCTGTATCTTGGAAATAATCTAGAAAGATAGATAACTACTCATATTTGGGAAGAAAAGCAGAGCTGAAGCAGAATTGAAGCCACATGCAAGGGAAATGGTAATAGCACATGCAGAAAACAACAATTTGGATCAGTGGGAAAGATAAAGAAAATAGTTTAATTATCTAGGTAGTTAGTATGGGTAGGACACCTCTAACAGAAGAAAGAAAACAAGCTACTTATGGATTATGGAAGACATAATGTCCTACCTGGAAGATGTCTCTTCTCATGAGAAAAATGGAAGCTTAGGTAACGGACTCCAGTCAAAGGCAGAAACAGCTTGCAGCCCTGCCCTAAAAGTAGAGTGCAGACCATAAAATGTTGACCTTGAAATGGAGAAATTAGAGGAAGAACTACATCCCTCTGAACATCCCAAACCAACAGCACAAACACAGACATGATCTGCCTTTAAATGCTGTGACAATTTAGATCAGCTGTGCTGAGTTACCAGCTGTGAATTTACACAGCCAAGGCAATTTCTCTGCTACAAAATAATAACTATGTTATCTTTGATACTGTGACTTTCCCTGCCCTTTAGATTTCTGAAGTGTTTTAGGTACATCTACACTGCTGAGTGGAGCCCCCGGTGGCGCAGTGGGTTAAAGCACTGAGTTGCTGAGCTTGTTGATCAAAAGGTCGCAGGTTCGATTCCGGGGAGCGGTGTGAGCTTCCGCTGTCAGCCCTAGCTTCTGCCAACTTAGCAGTTCGAAAACATGCAAATGTGAGTAGATCAATAGGTACCGCTACGGCGGGAAGGTAACGGCACTCCATGCAGTCATGCCGACCACATGACCTTGGAGGTGTCTACGGACAACACTGGCTCTTCGGCTTAGAAATGGAGATGAGCACCACACCACAGAGTCAGACATGACTGGACTTAATGTCAGGGGACAACCTTTACCTTTACCTTACACTGCTGAAGTAATGCAGTTTGAAGCTACTTTAATTACCATGGTTCAATGCTATGGAATCCTGGAAGTTTCAGCTGAACAAAGTCTATAGCTTCCTCTGCCAAAAAAATAAATAAATGCTGGTGTCTCACCTCCCAGCATTGAACCATGGCAGTTACTGGTATCAAACTGCATTAATTCTACAATGTAGACACACCCTTTGTCTTTGTAATTAATTCCCAGGCAAAAATTTGACCTGCCTGGACTGCAACTATACCTCTGTTTTTATGGATTCTCTATGCATTGCCATTGTTTGATTCTTGATCTAGAAATTTAACCTCCTGGGCAATTGTGACTGTTCACACTCATGCAATTGTCAGTATTGCTGTTGTATGTCTTCAAGTTGTTTCTGACTTATGGTGGCCCTATTACTGGGATATTGAACTGTAAATCACCAATCATTTCACTACATGATGTATGAATTGAAAACAAGGAGAGAATGGGCACTTGGGATTGCTGCAATGCTTCAGCATATTTTCAATGCATATATGTTCCAAACTTCATCACAGGTTAAATGATATAATTCCACTAGTTTGTATAATTATATTTCTGGGAGCCAATGAATTTTCAGAAAAACAGGTTTCCTGGAACTGTAATAGTTGAGAACATAGGTGTTTCCCCATGTAAATGTGGTCATGAGTAAAGGAAATACACAAACCCTCTCTATTTTGCAAAAAGGCTAGAATTATATAACGCTGTTTTGTACTGAACCAGAGTATTAGTTGTATGAAGCTCAATACTGTCTGCTTTGTCTGGCAGCTATCCAGGGTCTTAGCTGTCTTTCATATTTCTTGTTTGAGGTTTCAGATTTTTGGTGCACAGCCTGAATTTAAACCACATTTAAAAAAACATGTTTAAGACCTCATAAATGTTGTTTTCCACACATTCTCTTGCCAATGACTTCCAATGTTTGACTTCCTATGTATGCTCTGTGTCACGTTTAAGTCCTGGAGCAACTATCAGTTTTGCTTTCTCCCCCATTTAGATTTTACCTCTTTCCATCATTAAGCCTGTAAATGTGCTAAGTTCTTTAACATGAATTATAATAATTTTCCTCCAATTGCATAGACTAAACAGGTACAACTTTTCACATTAATGAAAGGACTGAATTCTGCATTAAAGAAAAGGCTTCTCGGGGGGGGGGGTGGATAAAGTAATGAGAAAGTGTTGATTTCTAATATATGTAATTTCTTTATGCTTGTGAATAAACAGAATTTCTTGTTCTTTCTTTGTCAGTGTTGATGTGGAGATCATCTGGTTTGCCTACTCTGGAACATACAACATATAATTGTCCTTCTTTAGGGTTCCCTTTCAAATCTATCATACTATATCTCTGTGTGTGAATCATATCTATCTATCTATATATATGGCTGGATGGCTCTTTGTCAGGAGGGTTTTGATTACATTTTCTTGCCCTGGTGAAGGGAGTTGGACTGGATGGCTTTAAGTATTTTCTGTTGGTCATGGGGTTCTGTGTGGGAAGTTTCCCCCAATTCTGTCATTGGTGGGGTTCAGGATGCTCTTTGATTGTAGGTGAACTATAAATCCCAGTAACTGCAACTCCCAAATGTCTTGATCTTGAGTCTGGGAGTTATAGTTCACCCACATCCAGAGAGCACTGTGGACTCAAACAATGATGAATCTGGATCAAACTTGGCATGAATATTCCATATGCCCAAATGTCTTGACCTCTATTTTCCCCAAACTCCACCAGTGTTTACATTTTGGAACATGGAATCTTTGTGCCAAGTTTGGTCCAGACTCATCTTTGTTTGAGTCCACAGTGCTCTCTGGATGTAGGTGAACTATAACTCCCAGACTCAAGGTCAATGCCCACCAAACCCTTCTAGGGTTTTCTGTTGGTCATGGGACTACTGTGTGCCACATTTGGTTCAATTCCATCATTGGTGGAGTTCAGAATGCTCTTTTATTGTGGGTGAACTATAAATCCCAATAACTACAACTCCCAAATGACAAAATAATTTTTGAGTGATGGTCACTCCTTGGGTTAGTAGGTGTTTTGTGGCCAAATTTGGCGGCAATTCATCCAGTGGTTTTTGAGTTTTTAATCCCACAAACGAACATTACATTTTTATTTATATAGATACTAAAATAGTCTACAAAAGTTAAAAATTAAATATCAAGGCTATTAAAATGGTTAAAACATATTTAAGATAACATTATTAATAAATCAATAAATATGCATAAATAAATAAACAATAAATATAAATAATAAATACATTAAAAATAAATTTCAATGCACCATTTCACACATCCCATAGTAACAGAATTCACATCTCCTAGGTGCATCTGAACCAAATGATGGAACAATAATAGGAAGAAAGCCAATGAAACCTCCTGTGAGAACAGTAATGGAGAAAGGCCATCTCCTGTGTCAGTGAAAGTAGTGAAACCAAGAGAAAAATACAATGAGAGGCCTTCCACACAGCCATATAACCCAGAACATCAAGTCAGAAAGTCCCACAATATCTGCTTTAAACTGGGTTATTGAAATTCACACTGCCATATATTCCAGCTCAAAGCAGCTGTGTAGAAGGGACCCAAGTGAACATTGTGAGGGCGGATTTGATTCAGACTTTCCTTTAGCTTCACCTGGCACTCTAACCATTATGCTGGATTGTCTTTTTAATGAAGTGGAGCAGAGTCTGAATTATGTTTAATAACTGCAAATCAGATGTACTAGACTAGATTTCTCTTTTACTCCTGCTCACCTGAGGTTTAGCATTGGCTTGCATGTTGGAACAATTTTATTCAGCTGTTATGAGCCTTAACAATAGTCCAACTGGTGCAATGTTCTATCTACTGACAGCAGCCAGGTGGAATATTACGGTACATACACAGCCTATAATGTTATATGATGACATTGATCCCATTAATCCCCAGCATATTGGTATATTGCCTCTAAAAGCCGAGACATTCTTTTTGCGATTGTAGACAGTAGCTACCTTGTATTTATCTGTCATTTATTCTTAAGTGCTTTTTATGCTACTTGCCATTGCAACGTCCTCTGTCAATGGATTCCAGTGTAAATGCACAGTTTGCAAAAAAGTATCCCATTCTTTCTTGTTTTCAATCCATGTTCTATTTAAACAAACACTCCTGTGCCGTTGCATTATGAGAATGCACAGGATTCATCTTATCCTTAACATCTATCATAACTGTGTCTCTTCCATTATTCTTTTTTCATAAGAGAAAGCGTCTCATCTATTCAGTAGCTTCCTCCAGGAATTTTACATCACTCTTTTGGGTTTTATGTTTCCATCAATTCTTTACAAATGTTTTGTCACAGAGTTTCTTACAGCTTTGGTGTATCAACTAAAATGGTTAATAGTTTCAATTTTTTTTTCAGATAAACAATAGATACTATCCATAGGTTTTGTTTTGTTTTTGTTTGTTTGTTTTTTTTGAACGTTTGTCTGGATGTTATTTGTCTGAAGCACCTGTTTCTGAGACACAAATATAAGTCCTTCAGGGTTGTTTTTTGTCCTGACTTATAATTATTTCCAGGTATAATGCTTTTAGTTTCAGTAAAAACTAAAATAGGATTTAGGCTGCAGTTGGTGGCATTATGTGTTGTTATTGTTGTTGTGTGCCATCCTTTCTGACTTATGGCAACCTTTTGGTGAACATACCATGGCATGTGTGACTTGCTGACAGTCACCTAGTAGGTTTTCCTGGCCAATCAGGGATTTGAACCTTTGTTTCCAGAGTTCTAGTCCAACACTCAAACTACTTTGGTCGTGTCAGGAGCAAGTCGCTTCTGGTGTGAGAGAATTGGCCGTCTGCAAGGACATTGCCCAGGGGACGCCTGGATGATTTTGATGCTTTTTATCATCCTTGTGGGAGGCTTCTCTCATGTCCCCGCATGAGGAGCTGGAGCTGATAGAGGGAGCTCATCCGCCTCTCCCTGGATTCGAACCTGCGACCTGTCGGTCTTCAGTCCTGCCGGCACAGGGGTTTAACCCACTGTGCCACCGGGGGCTCCACTCAAACTACTAAGCCATGCAAACTTTCCCATCGCATATACAAGAGCCAAAGCTTCCAGAGACCAACTACTTAATTCTTTACAAGTCCTCACTGGCTTGCCTTTCTGAGAAACCAGATCTGTTTTTCATGCCTTACCAAATTTCCAGACAAGCATTTGCACATTCGATCTGTTGCTTCCGGTTTTTAAAAAATCACGATCTAATCTGAAAAATAGCACTCCAGGCATGACACCAGTTGTCATCCTGGAAAGTATATTAACTAGGTTCTTTCCTTCTTCTCATTTCTCTGGTGCATGGAAGAGAGATTAAGAGGAAAGATGCTGTACAAAAGGCCCTTTGTCTGAGGGATGGTTTCTAATAACAGCTGAAGGCCATGTGTGTGCGTTTTAGGTGTGTGTTGGAAGTGTTGGAAGAGATCAAATGGGCCATCCAGTCCAACCTTCTGCCATGCAGGAAAAGCACAATCAAAGCACCCCAACAGATGGCCATACACCCTCTGTGTAAAAACCTATGTGGGTGTGTGTCCATGTATGTATTTGTATGTTTCTCTATGTGCATGTCTGTGTCTGATTGAAAGTGTTTGTATGTGCTCTTATGCGTGTACTTTTGTATGCCTTGTTTATCTCTGTGGATACATGTGTGTGTGTGTGTGTGTGTGTACATATATGTGTGTATTCTTTTGTGTTCCTACCTGCACATTTCTGTGACTGAACTCCTATTTATGCATTTATGTGTGCACTTTTGTATGCCTTGTTTATCTCTGTGGATACATGTGTGTGTATGCATGTATGTGTGTATTCCTACCTGCACATTTCTGACTGAACTGCTATTTGTGCTCTTATGCGTGTGCTTTTGTATGCCTCTGTGGATACATATGGGTGGATGCAAGGACGTGCATGTGCTTCAGTGCATCTCTGAGTGTGTGTGTTCCGTTATGTCTCTGTGAATCTGGGTTATGTATGTGGATCTGTCTCAATGCATCTCTCTCTGTATGTATGTATAATGTGGTGGGAGGGCTCCCTGGCTCAGGTTACAGGAGGAAAAGGTGCCTTTTTCCTTTCTCTTTTCCCCCTTCAGTTGCTTTGCAAGGAAGTGACCCAAAGGGGGAAAGAGAGAGGCGTCAGCCATGGGGTCCTTTCTCTTTCTCTTTCTCTTTCTCTTCCTTCCTTCCTTCCTCCCCCTCCTCCATTTTCTCCCTCCCTTCTCTCTTCTTTGAAAGGACCCACCCTGAGGGTGGAGCCTGGCTCGCTTCGCTTCTTCTTTTTTCCCCCGGACTTCAGTCTCCTCCACATCTCCTTTCTGCAGAGCATCTTGATGCCCATTCAAAGCTGCCTCCCCAGAGAGGTACGTCCCGCTTTTCTTCTTCTGCTTGCCTTTCTTTCCAGAACTTCTTGGGATGAATAGGGCCAGCCCTTCCTCACCATCCTTTCTTCCTCCATCAAAGGAGGAGGAGGGGTTGGGGCTCTTTACAAACGCAGGCACACCCCACAAAAAGGCCAGTGCTGAGGCGGGCTGCTTTGAATGGGATTCTTTGTTACTCTTTTCAGCAAACTTGGGCTCTTCAGGTGTTTTGGACTCCAACTCCCACCATTCCTCACAAACTCAGGCCCCTTCCTTTCCCCCCTCAGCCGCTTAAGCTTAAGCGGCTGAGGGGGGAAAGGAAGGGGCCTGAGGCTGTGAGGAATGGTGGGAGTTGGAGTCCAAAACACCTGAAGAGCCCAAGTTTGCTCATGCCTGCTGGAAAGCCATTCATTGGGGGGGGGGGGGGGGAGATCGAAAGCAACATGTTTTTGTGTGTGCCATGCCACAAGTTCTTTCTAGGCCTCTCCTGTTTCCATGGAAACAGCCAAATCATCATCATAACAGCAGCAATACAAATAAGAATGTGTTGTGGTCCAAAATGCCTTGATTCTGCAATGTAGCTACACCCAAAGGGGCTCAGGGGTGTGTCCTATGGGTCCCCCATACACACACCCAGGGCCCTTCTACACAGCCCTATATCCCAGGATATCAAGGCTGAAAATCCCACAATATCTGCTTTGAACTGGAATATATGGCAGTGCAGACTCAGGACCCTTCCACATAGCCCTATAACCTAGAATATCAAGGCAGACATCCCACAATATCTGCTTTGAACTGGGTTATCTGAGTCCACATTCAGATAATGTGGGATTTTCTGCCTTGATAGTCTGGGATATAGGGCTGTGTGGAAGGGCCCTAAAATATATGGCAGTGTAGACTCAGGGCCCTTCCACGCAGCCCTATAACCCAGAATATCAAGGCAGAAAATGAGTTTTCCAGGCTGTATTGCTATTTTCCAGAAACATTCTCTCTTAAGTATAGGAAAGAATGCTTCTGGGAGCCCTTCCACAAAGCCCTATATCCCAGAATATCAAGGCAGAAAATCCCACAGTATCTACTTTGAACTGGGTTATCTGAGCCCACACTCGGATAATGTGGGATTTTCTGCCTTGGTATTCTGGGATATAGGGCTGTGTGGAAGGGCCCTTGAAGATGACCATACAATCCAGAAAACCCATGAATGCCTTCAACAACATAATTTTGTGTCTGTTTGTGGGTGCTGACCATTGCTGGGAAGAGGAAGCTCTATTAGAAGAGATGTTTTAGGCAAACCTGGTTGGTTTTGTAGTTTCATAAATTAGAATCAGTTCAACAGTTGGAAATTTGCTGACATAAATCTAGAAACATGTTTATAAACTCTCTTAAAATGAACTCTAGTTACAGTAATACTTAATCAGCAGGATGTTTTATTATTTTCCCACTGCCAGAAGATACTTATTTATCATATTTGTACCTTACTTCTCTCTTTAAAAATGGGACTTAACATAGAAATATTGTTGAATTGAAGTAAAATGCAATAAAATGGAATCAAAATGCAATAAAAAAACTAATTAGAATCCTGGTGTTGGAAGAGACCCCAAGGGCCATCCAGTCCAATCCTCATGCCATGCAGGAACACATAATCAAAACTCTCCCAACTGATGATAAAATACAATAAATGTTACACTTATTGAACATCCAGAACCTTGAAATCTGAAATATTCCAAAATTGTCTCTGGGTGACTAACATTTTCTCTTTCTGGTGGTTCAGTGAATATAAACTTTGTTTCATGCACAAAAATATTAAAATGATACATATTAAATTATCCACATGCTATATATATATAAAGTGTATATGAAATACAGATGAATGTTGTGTTAGACTTGGGTCCTATCGCCAAGATATCTAATTTTAGACCAATTTGCAAATAGAAATATTCTGAAATTCAAAACACTTTTGTTCCCAATGTTTTGAATAAGGGATGCTCAGCCAGCATTTAGACATTAAATAAGACAAAATTAAAATATGGTATTAAAATACAATAAATATAAAACAGATTTTAAAGCAAAAATAAAATTTTAAAATAAATCATTACGAGGAAAGACACAAATCTCCTTTTGCACCCACCCAAGTTGATTGAATAAAAAGCACTTTGTTACCAATGTAAATATACTTTGTATACCTGTAGTAATTACTATGTTGTTCAAATGATATTGGATAGAAACTGAGTTGGAGGGAAGGGCTATTCCTGTCCTCCTCCGTCCTTCTATTGATTCACTGATGCAAATATATGATCTGTGACATCTGGTGAGTTAAATACATAGAAGTAAATAAAAATAGCTACATCTGGCACACAGGCAATATAATCTAAGGTTAGACATCAGTTGTTCTCCTAGTCACTATGAAACAGTGATTTCCTGAATTGTTGTTGTCTGACATGTTTGCACAAATGACGAAAAGAATGTTCAGATTTGGATCTGGTAACTTCCCTCATATCTAAATATCCTAAAGTGACTAGGTCTGATCTTGGAAGATAAGCAGGGAGACATTACAAGTTATTTTCAAGAGGAAGAAACTACTAAAACTAACTCTGAATATTTATTAGCTAAGAAAACCCTATGAATTTTAATACTGTTTTTATCATGTACTGTTGTTTTACATGAAATGTTAAAATTTCTGTGTATTTGATTTATATGTATTTTGAATTTGTATTGTCCTAGGTTCGAACCCAGCATCCAATTGTTGCTGGGTGTTAGTCACCCTGAGTCCTTCAATGAGGGAGAGAGAGGGTGGGGTATAAAACAAAGTAAATAAATAATATAAATAAATAAATATAATATAACTTGAAAGCACACATATGCACCACTTTCTCGTGTGCAAGTGCTAAGTGGAATTTCTTGTTTTGTTTATAATGTTCTTTTGCTTTCTATTCATCTAAAATCCCATCATATGTCTCTTTCATGCTGCTGCAGTATATTTTGAATATCACTACTCAGGATATAATGTGGTGTTTTGAATATGTAATGTAGAGTGGTGCTGTAAAAATTCACTGCAATAAATGCACTCGGTGTTTAATACAATGGTTCTCGACCTGTGGGTCCCCAGATGTTTTGGCCTACAACTTCTCGATATCCCGGCCAGTTGACCAGCTGTTAGGATTTCTGGGAGTTGAAGACCAAAACATCTGGAGACCCATAGGTTGGGAACCACTGGTTTAAAATGAAGTCCTGTTGTGTTATTTGCTACCAGGCAGTAGTGTCTAGAGAGCTGTAATGAAATAAATGCCGCATGTTAAGACTTGCCCAGCATAGCCTGTATCCTTTTAACAACTAGACCACAACTTTATCTACCATCCTGGACTGGCTAAAAATGGGGGTATGAAATGTTGCTTGGTTCACTTCACTTTGGCCCTAGTAACGTCTTTGTAGAAATTATTCATAACCATATCACGTACCAGGCTGGTATTCTTAGTGTGGAAGGCAAACATAGAAAGTACAGAGTAGAATATTTATTGAGTCTTTTTTTAGCTTGATGTTTTGCCTTTGCCTTTGCCTTTGCCCCCCCCCCCCCATACGTTATTGATCACTACTCTGAAGTAATAGATTGGAGGACATGCTTTACTCTCTGTGGGAATTGCCTAATCTAAACAATTAGAGGTTGTGCTCATACTTAAATTCTTCTGGCACAGAAAGGGAGTTAATATTTCAGATATGATCCCTTTCCTCTTCTCTGCATTCAAAGTTATCTACGCTGCATTTTCCATCCACTTGCCATAGAACTGAGTCCACTGGTTTCGGTGGAAAGTACACATGAATTAGTTTACACTATTCTCACTAGATTCAGTGGGTCCAAGTGATATCGAGCTCTTTTGGGGGGTCTCCCGGCAGGAGAGATCCCTTAGGACCGCTCAAAAGGGTCCTGGAACCTCGGTGAGGCCAGCGGAAGCCAATCCAAAGAATATAAAAATATTTAAAATTAATCTCACCGGAGGCGGAAGAAGTTCAGTGACCGAGGCATTTATTTTGCGATTCAGCTGAAAAGGATGCGATTGTAGTGATCATTCACATACAAGCATAATTTTACAGAATTTCCAAGCATTTTTATAGTGTGCAGACAAAGGAAAACAGTTTCAAAATTCCCGCCCGCCCTCTGCCGGCCAGCTTCGCGCTGATTGGCTGAACAGCTGGGAGGAGGCTTGGCGGCACGCCTCACCTCTGGACCAATCAGCGGGCTCCGCCGCCTCTGGGAGGCCAATCAGTGCCTTCCTAGCGCCTCTGAAGATGGACCAATCGGCAGCTAGAAGGCGGGACGAAGCTTGACAATGACTGAGGAAATGATGAGCCTAGGGGCATCCGCCAGCTGGAATGTGAGGCCTTTGTCCTCACTGGCGGGGTGTCAGATAGGGGAACAATGAGTTTCCTGGTCTGTGATGGGACTTGGGGGGAATATGAAAAGCCTTTTTCGATATCGGACCTGGGGGGGGGGTCAACGATACCTGGGTGATTTAATCAATCTTTTCTTTCCGAGTTCCTGTTGACCCCCTCCCCTCGCTGGTCTGCTCCGAGGGCCAGGGTTGGGGAAACAACAGTATTGTCCATGCAAGTGAAGCAATCAGGAAGGGTTTCGTGAGAACAAAAGAGCTTCTCCCCAAGACAGTAATCCCCAGGTCACATCCTTATGGGGCAAGGGTCAGCGGGAAAGGCGGGAAACGGGAACACAGTATACACTATATGATAGCTCATTACATACATTTCATAAAACAATCCCATCCCCACCCCAAGCAAAGTTTATTAAAATAATTGATTTTTATTATTTAAGCAAAACGGGAATTTCATGATCCCTCAATGAAGGTGCGCGGAAACGGAGGCCGCCTGCACTTCAAAGCAGATCTTATCGGGAGGTTTGTGTCCAAAGATAATAAACAGTCCGAAGTGCGGAGCAGAAAGTCAATAGGAGAGGGCAAAAAGGAGTCCAAGGATGATTTCCGGGTTGAAATGGTGACGGTGTCCATTATCTGTCCTTTGGGAAACTATGTCTCTCTCGCCAGAGACCGGGGCCCACGTCTGGCTGCCTTCCCGGGGTCTCCTATGGGTGACCACAGTGGGTCCCCGGTTGCTGGATCCAGGCAGGAGCGAGCAGCGCTGAGGAGAAACGGGCTGTCTTGGAAGAGACCGGCCAAATTGGCAAACAGCTGATTTCTGTCAAATAAAATACTTGAAACAAAATCAATTTATTCTCGGGTGTAGGAGTCCAAAATGAGAAAAGGGAGATAGCAGTTAGGCTTAGGATTAGTAGCAGAAAAATATAAAATTGGAACGGCGGCGATCCGCCATTTTATGAGTTTTCGCGGATGCGGGGGTCCAAAATGGTGGTTTCCATATCCGCGGTTTGGGCGGACGCAAATTCGGGGTCCGGGGGGCGCCCGGAGGCACCTCCCGCGGGCTCACGGCTCTCCGGAGCCCGGAAAAAGGTTTATTTCAGTGTTGTTTTAGTTTGAGCCAGGGAAAGATACAAAAGTATCAAGCGGAGAGATTAAAAGTTGCAAGTTTCAAGTACCTTTATTAGGGGAATGATACAAAGTAGGGAGAGGGGAAAGCAAAAGGAAAGTTGCAGGCATTCCTGGTTTTGAGCTGGCTGCTGGGGCACATTCCATCTGTTGGTCCCCAAAACTTGACCCAGGAACTGCGGAACTCTCCGCTGCGGCTCACATCAACGTGAAGGCGGGGCTCCCTGCCGCGCTCGGGCTCAGAAGGATGCAGTCTCCTTTCAAAGCATTGAGTATTTGTCTGTTAACCTGAATGAGGTGTGGAAAGCTTCCCAAACTTCCTGTAAATGTAGTTTTCTTAGTCATGTTAATTTTGGCAAAGTTAGGTGAGCCTGTGTGGAGCCACTCTGTAGTTTTGAGGTTGTAACATAGATGCTAGTATTTATGCTGGGTAGAAGTATGTCTAAAATAATTCCTGCATCCCACAAGTTCTGGGCTTACAGAATATGCTGTTTCCTCCATCACTTGCACAACTGAAGCAGTAAGTCATAATACAGTCAGTTTATATGGGTTCTGGAAAACTGTGGTGTTCACATGTTGTTGAATGCCAGTGCCTTGTAGTCTGACATCATGACCAGTGGTCAGGGATGGGTGAAGTTGTGGTCCACTAATATCTAGTGAAGCCATGCTTCTCCCACTATGCTAAACTGCTTTCGTCCACATTCTACACATTGAGCAATTTGTAACAAAAGCATGATGAAAACCTCATCCAGAGCAATCCAAAGCAGTTGTATGGTATAAATGCAATTGCACAAGTCTTATATCATTACCTTGGGAGGAAGGTATTTTGCTCCTCTTGACATATATAGAAAGCTTTTATTTATATTGGGCTTAACACTCTCCTTGTTGCTGAGCTACCAGAGAGACTGCTAGCATTAAGGGGCAGAGTTGCAGAGTAAGGTATATGTATGCATGGAAGAATATAGAAGGGACATTCTGCAAAGGTGGGCATTTCTCTGTTCAGGGATCTCTGTAGACTGCTATACTGCAAATTAAGCAAAACAAACCTGGAGATGGCTGGAAATTCACTTCTTTTTAAAAACAAATTAAATGTCTTGCTGTTGATAGTAAGTAGCTCCTGAAACCTACTGAAAAGGTGAAATCTCAGTGATTGAGATTTCTAGGAAAGTCAATTCACCCTGTTTTTAGGTACAAAGGGGGTGCTTCAAGAAACTTGGGAAGGATCAAGACCCACAAAAACAGTCAGGGATTGGGATTGGTAGAAGACATTTTTCTGCTGGAATAGAGCCAAAACGACAGCCTTCCTGCAGTTCAAAATATCTTGTAGTGCTGTTGAGATACAAATTATTGTCGTCCACTCCCTTTACATTCATCTGTGGTGACACACGATGCAGGCTTCATCCATGTACATTCTCAGTCTTCCTGGAGAGGCTTGAAATGGAATCTGGAATCTTTTAAATGCAACAAAGGACCCTCACAATTGGTTTATGGCAGTGAGGAAGATAATTGGAGGAGCCATAACTTCAGCATGCGAACGTTTTAATATGCACAAGGCTGATGCTTACTTGAAATGGTAGTAAGGGATTTGTTAAACCAATTTAATTTAGATGGATTGTTCACCTGTTACCTACACATTCCATCACATTGCTCTTCCATTCATGAGTGTTGATGCCACATGTAGACCTCTCTAGGAGTAGGCTTCCCTGGATCCAGGAGCCCTTATCTGAAATATGGGGGGGGGGGGGGGCAATGAAAATATTTCTGCATAACAGTTTGTTTGTCCCTTAAGTATAATCCTTTTGCACATGAGTAACATATACATTTGCTTGTCTTATATAAATACAGAAAGGTGTCATGTAACCTCATACTAGTTATAGTATGAGGTTCTATAGATGGGAATCTAGCTAACAGATATCCTGAGAACTATTTGTTCCCCTGCAGTTTGCATGTCCTAAACCATATGTCTTCAACAACCTAAATGTATTTATGAAGGTGAACCCATATCTCTCCATTCTCAAAAGAACAACATAAGTAAAACAAAATATAACACTGTAATAAAGGTTGAGATCCAACTGAACACCACCAGAGTAAAAGGCCTCTGTTGTAGCAGTGGATGCTGCTGCACATTATACATCTGACAGTTGCCAAGGGCATAAAGAACCAATCACTGAGTGCTGCCAATGCCATTTGAAGACAGAAACACTTGATGTGTGCTGGTCTCAGCTTCTACAAGTGATTTTTTGGAATGCTGCCTAGTTAATGGGAAATTCACTGTGGCTATACTGCCCGATCCATGTGATACAGATCCCTACGAAATGGCTCTGGTGTAGTATTTATGTAGTCTTTCGTGAGTACAGAATACATGACCATATGCAGTTGTCTTAATATCTGCACAAGTGAGTAATTCTTCCTTGCATGCAGAATTGGCAATAACACCAAATATACTTGGGTTCACCTAACTGGGTAAATCAGACAGATTTTTATTGCCAATCCATCCATGTTGTCAGCAAACCTGTATAATATCGGTGTTTTCAGGGCTGCACAATGGGAAACAAAAACAGTACACATTCATATGACCAATCTATTTTGCTTTAATTGTTCCCTTTTAAATCCTCCATTAATTGAATAAGAGAACATCTGAAAAAGTTGTTCCTTGAATACACTCATTTTCTCTTTTTTTTCTATGAAGGAGATATTGCGGAAGATATTTAGGACAGTGCCCAAAATGACTGAGAACACAGCCAGATAAACTCAGAAACTATAAATCAGTTTTTATTATGGAGGTTATTGAACTTTGTGGCAGCTTTTAAAATGAACTGTTATAACAGCATATGAATGTGTCTTTTGGTATCTTGTGATGGTCTCTCCAAACATTTTTCTTGTCTAGACTTCTAGACAAGAAAAATGCAGGAAATGTTTAGTGATTGTTCTCTCAAAATGTGGAAAGCCAGGGATGTGTATTCCCTTTAACCTGGGAGAAAGTTTCATTAATTTCAAAGTAAACATGCATAAGGATGTGCAGTGACTTCAGGAATCACATAGACTGGCAATGTGGATTATTCCCCTCTCTGTGGAATATTCTTCAAATCATCCAGGGGTCCTATTAAAATCCATAATGTTTACTTATTTACTCTGTTTGTATCCCGCCTTTCTCTACCCCAAAGGGGACTCAAGGTGGTTTAACATATTGGAAATATACAGTACCCTTGAACAACAAACAGTTAAAATACATTAAGTTAAAGATTTAAAATTAAAATTAAATGCACATTAAAAACATATAAAACATTATAATCACTATTAAAAATCATGCCATCCACAATCGTAATCCAGGGCCATTCCAAAAGTCACTGCACATAGACCTCACAACCTCTGAGAATGCCTGCCATAGATGCAGGCAAAACGTTAGGAGAGAATGCTTATAAAACATGGCCATATAGCCCGAAAAACCTACAACAACCCAATGATTCCGGCCATGAAAGCCTTTGACAATACATTGCACATAATTCCATAGCTATTATTGGACTGTAGTTAATCTTCAAAGGCTGTTTCCCCTAAAACCTGCCCTTGACTTATACATGAGTATATACGGTAGATATTTCCTTCACCTTTTTTTCCTTCATGGCACAAAGGACAGAATAGGAAAAATAGATCCTGGAATTGAGAGGCAGAGGAACTTGGACCGATCAAGACTGGGTGGAGCTGACCCCCCCCCCCAAAGTGACTTACCAAGACTCCTTTGTAATTCAATCTCCTCAGGTATTATCAGCTTGAAATATACTGAGTGCTTAAGCACTGAGAGATATTAAGACAGGGATTAGATTTGAGCTCTGACAGGAGTAGTAAAGTCTGCAATCCATTCTGTTTACACTGAACATAGGGAGAACAGTTCTACATATTTTCTTTGCTTCTAAGGGGCTTCCTCCTTAAGGAAGGTCTAGTGATAATGGACGGGAAGACCAATTTTACCTCCTTCTGAAGGTAAGCAAAAATAACAGCAATTTGGTTGGCAATGTGGTACCCTCTTCCATCCCTACAACACAACTTGTTTGCCTTTATAAAAAAAGTTCTTTATCTTTCTGTTCCACATTCTTCAGGGAGCCAGAAATGTTAATAAACAAACATCTTTTTAATTGTTTCCCTTTCCTGACTTCTGTGGTTTCTGCCTGCCCCCTCCCCCCACAACCCAGAGTTGCATTTCCTTCAAAACAGGAAATAAATACCTTCTCAAGTCTTCTTTTTTGTATTGATGGTGTTGGTTTCCCAGCCCAGTGTTTATGGTTCCATACATTGCATTTTGTCCTAAACCTGACTGGCTTTAAATTAGGCCCTGCTCTGCCTTACTATTTCTGGAAAACTGTAGTAATACTTGTAGGCTGTTACCCCTCAAACTTCTTCATTAATATTAGAAATGGAAATTAGAAAATCTCATCATTGTAGCTGCTGTATTTTCTATTAATAGCAGGAACCCAGAAGTAACTCAAATTACACATTGATCACAGGAAATGTTTGTTCTAAAACGAAGCTTTGTAATTTCCTCCTGTTTTATCATAATTGAAATAAATCATTTAAAAGCCAGTAACTTTCTGTTTCTAGCCATTTAAAAACTATATATGGAAATCAACTCAGCGCTTGGCATTAACTGCCTAATTAACTTGTTAAATTATTAATTCTCTCATTTTCTGTAGTTATTTTCCTTTTCTCATTTTTCCAATTACCAATGAAGTTCAAAATGTGATTTAGTGAAATAAGCTGTTAGAATTCATTAGCGCATGTGCCTCTTCCCACTGTTACTATCAGAAAAGCATTCATAAGGCTTGCTGTCCCAGGAGAAATAATATTAGGATCAGAGGAAATAGATCATGTGCCTTAGTTGTTTGACAGCCTAGGAAAAGAGAATTTTTTTTAAAGTGAGGCACGTTCTTCGGTAATATATTCTCTACTGATTATAATGTGGAGTCTACTGCATGTTATTATGTATTATAGGGACCCCTTTAATATTAGTTAAATTCAACTAGAATTAATCTCTTTATAATTTTACTTTGCTCACATAGTTCTATGCAATTGGGTAATGATGTGCAGTGTTTTGTTCCTTGTGTTCCCTCCTTCTGGACATTTCCTTTGAGTTGTTCCCCTTTCCCATTTTATATCCACCCCCTCTCCCCTTTTAACTGAACCCCAGTTAATTTTTAAACTTAACATTCCAAGCTCTGAATACGCTGAATAATTGAATTAAGGAATATACGGTATTTCAAATGTACCTTCAATTTCTCCAGCATGGGATAATGCATTGCAAACTTGAGAAATGGAAGTGACCCTTGCCTCAATAGAGACTTTAGATATCATGAACCATAGACAACATAATCAATACTGTTAGATCACATATCCCCATGTATATTATATTCAATAAGTTTTAACATAAGTTTTCATTTTTAACTGGTGATTCCTTGGAACCTAGAAGAGAGATCTATTCTTACATAGTTAAAATTTTCAGCCTTTGGGTGTTTGCCAAGATACTTGGCATCTTCGAAGTAGAAAACCTGCCAAGGTTTTCTGTATCTTGGAAGTATGTGTGTGCACATAGTAGCCAAAATCCTACTCAAAACTGGAGGAGCAAAAGGTCTTCCTGGTATAATTATACAGGATTGGGGGGAGAGGAAAGCATCCTTTGGTATCTTGGTGACAGTGGGGAAGTAGTTGTGTTCAGACCTCTGATTGACATATTGTTGTCCCTCCACATTTGCAGTTTTACTTTTGCAGATGTGATTATTCATAGATTTGATTAAATTGTTATCTCTGGAAATCTTTGTGTCTTCCAGCATGACTCTATCACTTGCTTCCTACAGTCATGCTGGAGGATCTAGAGATTTCTAGAGAGAATACCTCTCTAGGAATCTCTAGGTAATCAAGAGTGATTCTGTGGCCAGCTTCCAGCTGAAATACTTATACATTCCTAGGATGGTGTTTTCTCAGCTATAAAATTGGCAATTTATTTATTTGTGTTTTTTCACTTTCACAAGTCCAGGTTCAAACCCCACTCAGCCTCAGAAAGCCCACTGAGTGGCCTTGGGCAGGTCACACTCTCTCAGCTGTAGAGAAAGTTAGTGGCAAAACCCTTTGGAACAAATCTTGGCCAAAAACCCCAATGTTAGTCATTGTAACTCAGACTTCTCTTGAGGATACTTAACACTCAATATGTTCCTTGAAATGTGTGATTTCCTTATCTTTTTGCTGGATGTTGCAGCCTGACTCATTGTTATCTGGAAATGCATTTAACTGATCTCTATAAATGAGCATGCTTAAGTTTAAAATTGGAACATAACTGCAGACCTTAAATAATCTTCATTGGTGTAGTGTTAGTGCTTTGGGCTAGATTCCAAAGTATTACTTTAGTTGTGCCAAAAGACTTGCATGCACATGACAGGATTTCTGGTACTGCTTCTTGCATGCCTTCCTCCACCTCAAAGAGCAGAGATTTATGCCATATCAATGTGCTTTAAAACCTTTCCTTCTGGTCCAGCAGTTTTTCTGTTAAGGAACTGCACTTTTCAAGGAACTTAGAACTGCATGTAAATAGCTTCTAGGCAGTCTTCTATCAAGATGAATTGAGAAAACTAGTGACACTTCAAATCAAAGTGCCTAGAGTAAGTGGGGTGGTGGTGGTCCTTTGTGAAATCTAAACACCAATTGTTACTTCTCCCCCTCTCTGCATTTAGCCACTTTTGTATTTTTGTAGCACAAGGAATACCAGCCCCATTTACTTTATCCTCCATTAAATGAATATTGAATTGCATCTCTTCCCCCAACCCCCCCCCCCCCCCCATTATCACCTTAACTTCACCATGAAAAGTTCATATGACATACTCCAGAGTATTTTGCCAAGTTGTAGATACAGTGTTTCCTTCTATAATACAATATGCTGCCTTGGAGTGTTGTGGAGTCTCTAGAGGTTTTTCAACATAGGTTGGATGGTCGTCTGTCGTAGGTGCTTTGATTGTATATTCATGCATCACAGAAGAAGGATGGGCTGGATGGGTTGGGGTCTCTTCCAATTCTAGGATTGTAGTATTCCATTTTGTAAACTCACACCATTCTCTGAGCTGACTGTTTCATGATGACAAAGAAGCTGACTGAGAAGACAAAGTCATCAGCCCTCCATTTCTTTGATGCAGGACCAGTTGTGCAGTTCTAATTTGGAGCATAGATTTAATTACTAATACATACATATATTAAAAGGCCATCTGCATGTTCAGGTACATGAATTCTAGACTTCTAAAGGAGTTTTTCTCATCTTAGTGATACTTTTATCAAGTTGGTGTTTTGGAATTGTGGCCTTTTTTAGTTTTCAGTCATTTTAATTATGTGTTTCTAAGTACAACCTCGTGTCATTTCATTATTTATTTATTTGCATTTAGATCCTTATTTCCTGTTAGGAACTCAAGGCAAGGTATATTTCCCCCCTCCCTTCTCTAATCCTTATCAACAACATTGCAAAGTAGGTTGGGCTGAAAGATCCACCTGGCCCAAGGTCACCTAGTGAGTTTTATGGTTGAATAGGGATTTGAATTCTGTATTCGTGTGGTTTGAAACCAATGGTGGGGTCCAACTAAATTATCGCTTCTTACCCTATCTATCATAAGGGCACAAGAAGTCCCTACCCTGTCTATCTCTTTCTATATAATTTTATGTAATTTTAAAATGCTGCTTTATTTTTATTTTGTTTGCCTCATTATTAACCATTGATTTAATTTAAATTGTATATATTTATGTGTGTTATTGTCACGGTGATTTGTATAATTATATTGTTGTGAACCGCTCCGAGTCCCCTCAGGGAGATGGGGTGGGATACAAATAAAGTTTATCATCATTTCCCAAAACAACAATAGCAGATTCATGTGTGAGTCACATGAAATTCCAGATAAAAGCCACCCACCAGACAAATAAAACAATGTCATTTCAGAGACATACTATCAACCAGGTGCAACTCCTTCTTGTCTCATTGAGGGGAGATAGGAAAATACCATCACCTAAGGGCATCCTGTCATAAATCCTGTCATAAATCTAGTCACAGTTGTATTTACATTAAAATAAAAAAAATAATTATGTACAGTAAGCCAATAAGAGCAAACTACATTTTTGTGACAGGATAAAATACAGGTGGGCTCTACCATAAGGGCATGTCAGATTTGGCAACCATCCTCAGACATTTTCCTCTGATTACTGAAAAATTATAATCTCTGATCTGGCACCCACCTCTGATGTCTTCAGTTTTGAAGAGTAGAGAATCAACACGCTGGAACGGGACCTTTCCATTCTTGGGACAACACTCCCAGTCTGAGGCCACTAAATGAAACACTGTATGAACTAAGCTCCTGAATGGAGAGCCGCTCACAGTAGATGACCCAAGACTCACAGTCCAAAACACCACCCAGAATAAAGAAAAGAACACGGACCAATCCCAGCAATGAAACAGGGACCCACAAATCATCCAAAACAGAGCAACAGATATTTAGTTGCCTCTCCCTGTCTCAGCAGGCATCTATAGTACAATGCTACACAGCTTTCCCACATACAGATGGAGCTAGCAGAGTTGGAAAATACACTTTTGGGGATCATGTTTCTTAAAATTCCCTGGCTAACATGACTGACACTGCTGGGCTAAGGATTCTGGGATTTGTGACCCAAAAAATATACTTTCCAGTCTCTGAGAGAGAGGACACTCATTAGTGTATCATTATTCATTTTATTTTAACTTTCTTGTTTTGTGCATAGCTTATGAGAGCTGTAACCTTTGCTTGATGATATCTGTCAAGATGGGTTATTTCTTTTGTCAGACATGCCTGCAGAGAGGAAGTAGTGAAGGGAACATGATATTAATAATACTGACCTTGGAGGAAAAACCAAGATATTGGCGATAATACCACCTATCACTTTCTGCAGTCCATGCAGAAAGTACATATAAGCTCCTGAGAACATGCTGGCATTCAGGTGGAAAGGAACATGAAATTCTTAGGTTTAATTGCTTGGAAAAAATCACAACAGGCTGGAATATCTAAAGTGAAATTTTAAGGTCTAAAGGGTAGAAAGAGACTATGATTAAATAATGCATATATTTCTTAACCAAGATTTTAGAATTTAGACTCTCAAGAGCTGATGTGCTAAAGTACATTTTCAAGTAACATTTCTCTTCTGTCGGTTTGCACAGTGCTTTCCCAGTAGAGCACAGAAAATGTTATTTATTTTATCAAATCATATGCTGTGAACTCTTGCAGCACTATAGCCATTACGTCTGTGAATAAATCAGAAAAATGAAACCCACTTTTTAAAGACTGAATTAATGAGTACAAGCTGACCCGAATATAAGCCAAGGCACCTAATTTTACCATAAAAAAACTGGGGAAACATTGACTCAAGTATAGGGCAAGGGTGGAAAATGCAGCAGCTACTGGTAAATTTCAAAATAAAATTAGATACCAATAAAATTACATTAACTGAAACATCAGTAGGTTAAATGTTTTTGAGTATTTTACACAAAACTACAATTTAATATAAGACTGTTCCAACACTGATTAAATCATTATTCTAACCCTTTTCAATGAAAATATGCTTACATATCCTTCCAATAATCATAGTTTATTTTAACTATACATTTTGGGGAAAATGCTGTGTGTATATGAATAGGGAAAAGTAGGAAAGACTGGCGCTGAGAGAGTAGGAGAGGAAGGTGCAAGCTGCACTGAGAGAGGAGGAGAGGAAGGAGAACTGGGTTGCTGTGTGGAGAGGTGAGGGTTCTAGCAGGAAGACGTAGGGCTCCATAAGCCCTTCTTTCAGCCCCATGCCTTCCAGCCAGGACCCTCACCTGAGTATAAGACAAGGGGAGTTTTTTCAGCCTAAAAAGGAGTATATACACTATATATCTCTAGAACTTTTTCTTATTTAAAATGCCATTTTATCATTGTTTTATACACTTTCTGGATTTTCATTTTTCTGTCTTTCCATCCCTCCTACCAATGAATATACTTGTATTTAGTTTGTGTAGGTATCAAAAGTCTTCAAGCTGGAAGCAACATTGGATTTCAGGATAAATCAATGCTAAGGTTAAAGATCAATGAGAGGGTATTGCATAAACTGCTTCATTTAAGGAATAGACATAACATCATATTTAGTACAATCCATGTGGTGTTTTGTACAGGTAAAGAAAATGAATCCATCTATGATATCTTTTGGTGCAAATTGCATGAAAAAGATTTTGTTGCTCAGATAGAAAATAGATAAAACAAATGAAGAGTTTTAAAAGTTAGCATTTTCTAATTATAGGATTTTCTTGTTGACTTTTTTTTACAGTTACCTTCCTGATTTCCTGGATTGTTTTTCTTTTTGTGGAAGCTTTGCATTGCCACCTTAAACCATGGACATCGCTGGGTTTCTGAAGTCTCAGTTCATTTTCCACCTTCTTATCAGTTACATATTTATAGCTTCGGGACTGATAATCAACTTCATTCAACTCTTCACTCTAATTCTCTGGCCATTCAACAAGCAACTTTTCAGGAAGGTCAACTGCAAGCTGGCTTACTCCCTTTCAAGCCGTAAGATAACTTTATAACATTTTTGTTTTAGTATAGATTTGTGTTTGGGGAATAGGACAGCATATAAAGGTGTGAAACATTCGGTATTACTTTTGTCAAGTGAGAGTTGTGATAAAATATTTTGACAAAATAATCTTTGGAAGAAAGCATGAGAGGTGTAACTTTTAAAAATGTGTTGATTGAAAAGTGCATGCTTCACATGCAGAGTACCAGCATAAGCTCAGCTGTGCTTAAAATGCCAGTCTTGGAAACAGTATTCAGAAAGCAGTTGTACTTGATGATAAAATATATGTTATTTGCATAGTGTTCTGGCACATACAGGTAGTTGAAGTTTTGAAATGATGCAACGGGGACGCTGGAGAATTTCCTCTAAGTTTAATTAGTTCTATTAAATTGGAAATGGTAAACGATCTTTCCTGGAAAACACTGGATCCACTGTTTATGTTTTGCAAAATATTGCACCCTACAGCTCCCAGAATCCCAAACCACTGGCCATGTTACATATAACTATGACATGAATTAAGGCAAAATTTTTGTAAAGTTTTTCAATAATAGCTTGATCAACTTTTTTCACAATTTAACTGAGTTAATATAGTTCTAAATTTATTTATCATGTCAGAAGTGAGTTGAAACATAAACAAAATTTAAAAACTTGGCATTATGCTAAAGGTTCTAAACATCTTGTATTTTATATGATAGTTTATCCAGTTAAAATCCATTTTTCACATTTTTGCTTTATTTATATCACGTGTGGTTTTTAGTTGCATTTTATTATAAGCCATCTTTGGTCCAATACCAGAAAAAATGTGGGATATAATATTAATAGACCCATATATTAAATCTAAATAAATACAAGCAAGAAGGGTTTTGTAGTATAGTCTTATTCTTAATCATGTCTGCACAGAAATCTTAGTTGTTTGCATATATCGTTGAGCTTATGGAGCTCAAGAATTGCTGTATAAAATCAAAAATACATCCGTATTTTCTTCTGGCATGACAGTACTGAAGCAAAATGAGGTTGCTGAGACCAGATTAGTTGGCTTTCTTGTGATCTGTTCCTGCAATCAGCAGGAGTGATTTCAAGCAGAGAACACATGGCCATGTTACCACCTTACAATTATCTTTTTTAAAAGGGGGAAACCAAAGGTAACACAGAAAGATAACATAAATGAGGTTAGTGTAACTATCACAACTTTGTCAGAGATTACCCTTTTATCAAAACATGAACCAGGAAGACTCTTTAAGTTGACACTATCTCTTTCTGTCACAAAGATTGAACTCTGTGAACCAGCTGTGTAACAGGCTCCCTTGTGGTTATCCACATAGGAGTGACTTTTCTCTTCCACGGCTGCTTTGTTGGCAGGTGCATTTTGGCTTTCAAAGGAAACCAAAGAATAACAATATCTACTTGGTGTTGAACAAATGCCTGGTGGTTTTCTTTTTGTTCCGTTCTTTTTACATTGCTTTGGTTCCTAGGTTTCTTTATAAATAAATAAAGGCAATGCTAATAACAGTTCTTGTTCATTTCAAAGGGGCATTATTCACCCCTGGATAAAGTTACACTATACAAATTGTACCTTGTGGATCACTTTATTTGGAGAGTTGTGGCAAATTGGCTTACAATGCATATTGGATTTGAAATGGAGGAAGGGATGGTGGGCAAGTAAATTAACACTTGCCTTTTTCAAGTGTTTTGTGGAAAAATATGAACAATAATATAATAATACAAGATTGACAAAAATCCGTAAATATAATTAAAACACCTAACACAATTATTTAAAAAGAATGCACAGTGAGGCATTCAAATTCTAATTTCCAATACTAAGACCATAGAACTATCTAAACATAGGTGAAAATTTCAAAATGTTGTCGGGGTTAAAATTTGTCAGACTCTATCTATGTGTATAAAGTTTGAACAGCAGACTTCTGTTAAATGAGCTGGAAAATGCTATGAACAGTAAAAAAAAAAAAAAAAACCAAGCTTTTTGGATGACACTTAATTGTCCAGACTAATAAACCTCAAAGCAACTGAACAATCATACTACACTTTTCCCAAGGTAACTAAGTGATAAAGAGAATATATTAATAAAGTAATGAGCATTATGCTATACTGTATATATTGTGTATAAGTTGTCTTCATGTATAAATTGGGGCAGATTTGGGGGACTATGCCTCCATCTAAGTCGAAGATAAAACTTCACAGAATGTAACATATCTCTCCTTTTAAAAATAAATAGAGGGAACAGCTAAAGAGAGGGGTTGTATCTATTTATTTGAAGAGATTCAATTAATTTTATTTATTTATCATGTCAGAAGCGAATTGAGGGTACATTTGTAATATATTTAAAAACACAAAAACTTGCAGCATTCAATGAATGTAAGTGTGGAGATGGCGGAGTTCATCTTAAAATGTCTATATCTACACAGATAGGGAAAGAAATATAAATGAGGAAAAATAATGAGAATGTGTCCCAAATATAAAGGATAGCAAGAGCAAGGAAACCAACCTTCCTCCATTATTGTAGAGGGAGTGACAAGAGGGAGAGGTGATAAAATCTCTTAGTGTGGTGTAGTGGTAGAGCTCCCACTCCATTACCCTTCTCTTGCACAAACTGAAGAAAGAAAGGTAGCCCTTTGTTCTTCTTCCTCTTTGTTTTCAGCTCAGTTGATATCCAGTAGCAATGGGGAAAGCCAGTTTTGACATTTGAGGTGGTCATTTTTATAGGGGTTTTTCAGTCTCTGTAGAGAGGCTTATACAGTTAGCCCCTATTAAAAATGGCCACCATTATTATTATTATTATTTATTAACTTTATTTGTACCCCGCTAGCATCTCCCAAGGGATTCGATGCGGCTTACACAGGCCGAAGCCCCAAAAACACAATAAAACAATACAATACATAAAGCAAATTAAAAACAGTTAAGCAAGAAAACAATAACACCATGGCCTCTCAAAGTGACTTGATGCTCATACACACACGTGCCAGTTGACTTTCTCTACCATGAACCCTGTATCCTGAAGCAGCCAGGATAGATTGCAGGCCTATTTTCCTACCATAATGTTAAGGACAGCATAATGCTCTATAAGATTTAGGATAAAACAAATCAGTTCAAAAGATGACATAAAAGTAACATTTATATTTATCAAAAACTATTTGGATTTACACAATAAAACATACAATTATATCACAAATTATCTTAAAGTGCTATATATATTCTAGTTTTTGTTACATTTTTTTTCAATAACTTCAATAAAATCAATTTACTTAGCTATATCATTTGATGCATAAAATTGCTAGATGATTAAGTCACTCTTAACTAGTTGCGCTTTGACATGGCTGTTGATTGTTCAGCTGAAGAAACAATAATAAAATAATTATTTATCGTTTGAGGGACAAAATAAAAGCCAATATTTTATAAAGTTGCCTTTTGTCTTCTGTTCATCTTACTTAGCTGGCTAATTCACACCAGGGCCCCCTAATTTTGGGCCCACCGAAACCTGTCTGCCCCCTCCTTTTAGGGGCTATGTTCTTCAATGTCATCATATGTCTGAGCCTATGCAAGTGTGAAGGGGTTTGGTTTGATGTATTGTCGAAGGCTTTCATGGCCAGAATCACTGGATTGCTGTGAGCTTTCCAAGTTGTATAGCCATGTTCCGGAAGCACTCTCTCCCACATCTATGACAGGCATCCTCAGAGGTTGTGAGGTCTGTTGAAAGCTAGTCAAGTAGGGTTTATATATCTGTGGAATGTCCAGGGTGGGAGAAAGAACTCTTGTCTGCTTGAATGTCGCAATTGGCCACTTTGATTAGCATTTAATGGCCTTGTAGCTTCAAAGCCTGGCTGCTTCTTGCCTGGGGGAATCTTTTGTTAGGAGGTATTAACTGACTCTGATTGGTTCCTGTCTGGAACTCCCCTATTTTTGAGTGTTGCTCTTTATTTACTGTCTTGATTTTAGAGTTTTTAAAAATACTGTTAGCCAGATTTTGTTCATTTTCATAGTTTCCCCCTTTCTTGTTACATTTACCTCAGGCAGACAAGACTTCTTTCTCCCACCCTAGGCATTCCACAGATATATAAAGCCCAGTGGCCTAGTTTCCAACAGACTTCACAACCTCTGAGGATGCCTGTAATAGAAGTGGGCAAAACATCAGGAGAGAGTGATTCTGGAATATGGCCATACAGCCCAGAAAACTCACAGCAACTCAGGGTTTAGTTTGGTATGGTTTTGCAATTTATAGAGACAAGGCTTGCTATTCATCATCCTGGCACATAACTCCTACTGATAAAGAGTATGAGCTTAGAATATGCTTTCCTGTAATAATCTTTTGCCATCTTTGAATGGGAGTCCTTTTACTTTGCTCTGCATTTCTCATTCACACAACTTCTAGAAGGAAGTGACTTGTGCCTTTGCAGCAGAGATTCCTTTCTTTGGTCTTTTACTAATCAAGCCTTCCACTTTTGATTGAACACTGGGCTGTGCCTTGGTGTGGGACCTAGTGGTTTCTAGGGCCTGCTGTCATAACATGTGAGGTTTGGGTGCACCTGCACTGCAGAATTAATGCAGTTTAACACCCTTTAAACTGTCATAGCTCAATGCTGTGGGATCCTGGGATTTTACAAGATCTTTAGCCTTCTCTGCCAAAGAGTGCTGTTGCAAACTATATATTTCAAGATTCCATAGCACCGAAATACAGCAGTTAGTGGTGTTAAACTGTATTAATTATATGGTGTAGAATAGATGCATACTTAGTGATACTCAAATTAGCGGGTGGTTGCTTTTCTCTACAATAAAACTCCCTACATCAAGTAATTGTGGATTAAATCCTATTTTACACAAGTACCTTGTACTTCATCTTTTAGGAAGACCTAATTTGTTCAAAAGATCTTCATAAAGTATATGTTTTAAAAAACTGAAGCTTGAGAAGAAATGAACCAGTAGATTCCCAGTTTACTGTGCTACAGTTCATTTTTCCACCTTCTGTGGAACAGAGTAGAAGATGTAAAATACTCCACTTGTTTTTGTAGACTCATTCTTCCCACTTGCACATAATTAACAAGTCAGCATGGCTGGTTTCCATGCATTCTGCTATGACTGGACAGCATGAGATTTTAAGCTGACACTATTATTTTGAAAAATATCTTTAAAATGTATATTCCTTTTGAACTCAAGAGTGTTTGGAGCAGAGCAGGAAAAGCCTGGAAAGATCCTAGGAACACATTTTCCATTTTCTTGTGTAGGAGGGGCTATGGATTTAAAACAAACAAACAAATTAACTGTAACATTAGCAGATTAAAAATAACTTGGTTATTTTAGGCACATTACTCTGCATCCATAAACCTCTGCATCACGGATTCAACCATCCACGGATTGAAAATGTTAAAATATAATTCCAAAAAGCAGATCTTGATTTTGTCATTTTTATAATACATTGGAAGTTTAGCATCTATGAATTTTGGACACGCACGAACACAGTGGATACCAAAATCAAGGACGCTCAAATCCTATTATTAATGTGTGTGTGTATGTACTTGATCTTACTTTTTTAATTTTTATTTTTTGCTACAAATGGAGTTACAGGGTCCTGAATCTCAAATGCTCAACAGTGGGAAAAGATAAAAACACCTATAAAAGCTATACAAGATATAAAATAAAGGGAACTAATAGAATTGACAAATTAACAATGTTGCTGAAGCATAAGTCACTGAATACATTCTTAGAAAAACAGAAGCCTTTTTATCTGCATATATCCAAGGGAAAGGGAAGTACTTCATGTTTAGGTTTGGAAATATAAAATGTTGGAATATTCATTTGTTAATGTTAAAACAAGCAAAAGCAAACAACTTGTTAGGTAAAGTGGAAGAAAAATGTTAATTCCTATTTATATTTGTAATTTAAAAGTATATGTAATTAAAATAGAGATGTTGTGTAGTTTGTTACACAATTGATGTCTAAGTATGTTTATGTATACATAAGTATTGTCAACTTTATTTTTTTTGTGTTTTATTGTGTTATATTTTTTTAATTTAAAATATCTGTGAGGAACCTTTTTTAATTTTGCCAGAAAAAATGGCCTTTTCAGGTTTTCACTTCTATAAACAGACTATGCTTGAGTGATTTTTTTTTAAAATCTTGGTGAATGAGCCTTTTTCTATCATTCCCAGTTATACGCCATAGCCTATTTCACTTTTCCTCCCCTATGATAGCTACAAATAAGACAGTGTGATTGTTTGAGTGAAAAATCCATGTATTTTGCACTCAAACAGATTTTGTGGGAAGACAACTGATTGATTGGAACACAGATGAATGCTTGACACAAAGACCACACAGGCAGCTACTGCCAAAAGCATTTACTTTGCTACTGGGCATGGCATACCCTCCAATAGCCACGTATCATCCAGAATGACAGCACATACTCTTCTTAGACTCTCTGTGTTTTTAGAAATTTCTTCACCCCTCTTCCCCTCCTCAGTTTTGTGTTTTCCTTCCCTTCCTTCCAAACAACCCAGAGCTGCTAAGTACTTTGTACTCATTTGAAATTTTACATTAAATCTATTAGGAGTATGCCCCAAAATTGCTAATCTTCTGTTTCAGTGTTAATGGTCGTGTTTCATCTTGTATTATCTGTTTTTAATATTAGGGTAAATGGTGTAGACCAGTGATTCTCAACCTGTGGGTCCCCAGATTTTTTGGCCTTCAACTCCCAGAAATCCTAAAAGCTGGTAAACTGTCTGGGATTTCTGGGAGTTGTAGGCCAAAGCCACCTGGAGACCCTTAGGTTAAGAACCGCTGGTGTAGATGATTGATCAGATAGGACTGATCAACTAAAAAATAAAAGTTTGTGACTCAACTTCTGAGTTTAAGTTTTAAGAATGTAATTCTTCAACTTCAATTTGTAATGAATCAAATGAGAAAAAATACTGATGACTGTGGAAAGTCCTCATAGTAATCAAATTCCATGGAGGGAAGATTCAGTAATTTTGGGGGTTGTTTTATTAAAGTGACCTTACTGCTGAGAGAGTAAAAGAGATTCCATCTCAAAAAAATCTGGCTGACTTCCTCCTGCATTGTTCCTGCTCCCTAGTTTTTAGGCTTTTGAAATGTTGAGAAGTGATATATTGAGGACACATTTAAATATTGAGATCTGCTTTTAAATAGCATCTGGAGGAACCACAGTAGCACAGTGTGTTAAACCTCTAGCTGCGGGAAAATCTGCTGAACGGAAAGTTTGCAGTTCAAAGTTGCAAGTTGGGATGAGCACTCAACTGTCAGCCCTAGCTTCTGCCAATCTAGCAGTTTGAAAGCATGCAATGTGAGCAGATCAATAGGTACCGCCTTGGTGGGAAGGTAAAAAGGCGCCATATGCAGACATGCCGGCAATATGTCTATGGACATTAGGCTCCTCGACATGGAAAAATGGAACAAGAGCACCTCCTCATGGCCGGAACTGAGCATCATCTCCAGATGCCTTTGTCTGTGTTGTATGTCATTGTTCACTGTGTAAAAGGCATTGTGTATATTGTAATCAACTCAGAGTCCCTCCAGGAAGATAAAGTGGAATTTAAGTAGAGTGTATTATTATTGGGTTGTTGTCGGGGGGGTTTTGGGCTATATGGCCATGTTCTAGAGGCATTATTTCCTGACGTTTCGCCTGCATCTATGGCAAGCATCCTCAGAGGTAGTGAGGTCTATTGGAACTAGGAAAATGGGTTTATATATCTGTGGAATTACCAGGGTGGAGCAAAGAACTCTTGTCTGTTGGAGCTAGGTGTGAATGTTTCAACTGGCCACCTTGATTAGCATTTGATGGCCTGGCAGTGCCTGGGGCAATCTTTTGTTGAGAGGTGATTAGATGTGCCTGATTGTTTCCCCTCTGTTGTTGTGCTGTTGTAATTTTAGAGTTTTTTAAATACTGGTAGCCAGATTTTGTTCATTTTCATAGTTTCCTCCTTTCTTTTGAAATTGTCCACATGCTTGTGGATTTCAGTGGCTTCTCTGTGTAGTCTGACATGGTGGTTGTGAGAGTGCTCCAGCATTTCTGTGTTCTCAAATAATATGCTGTGTCCAGGTTGGTTCATCAGGTGCTCTGCTATGGCTGACTTCTCTGGTTGAAGTATTCTGCAGTGCCTTTCATGTTCCTTGATTCGTGTTTGGGGGCTGGGCTGCGTTTGGTGGTCCCTATGTAGACTTGTTCACAGCTGCATGGTATACGGTAGACTCCTGCAGAAGTGAGAGGATCCCTCTTGTCCTTTGCTGAACGTAGCATTTGTTGGATTTTCTTGGTGGGTCTGTAGATAGTTTGTATGTTGTGTTTCCTCATCAGCTTCCCTATGTGGTCAGTGGTACCCTTGATGTATGGCAAGAACACTTTTCCTCTGGGTGGATCTTTATCTTTATCGTGGCTTGTTCTCGGTCTTGCAGCTCTTCTGATGTCTGAGGTGGAGTATCCATTGGCCTGTACTGAATACTGAGAATACTGGAAGAGTTTGTTGGGCATTGATCTTGAGTTTTAGAGTTGTGGTTCACCTAAAACCAGAAATCTAGACCAAACTTGGCATGAACACTCAGTATGCCCAAATGTGAACACTGGTGGAGTTGGGGGAAAATAGAGCTTGATATTTGGGAGTTGTAGTTGCTGGGATGTATATTTCACTTACATTCAAAGAGCATTCTGAACCGTACCAAAGATCCCACACAGAACCCCCATGACCAACAGAAAATACTGTGTTTTCTGATTATCTTTGGCAACCCCTCTGACACCCCCTCACAACCCCCCCCCCCCAGGTTGAGAACTACTAGCCTAGGACAAGGAATATCCTTCTTACAAAGTCTTTTTTTTACAGGAGCCCAGCTTGACTCCATCTGCTGTCTAGTTAAAAGGGTGTTTAAAAAAGAAATAACAAACAAAAAACACCAAAATGTAATGGTGTAATGGAAGAGGGGTGAAGGAGGGCTGGAGAAAGACAGACATTAACTGATAAGTTATGGTTTATCTTCAATAAACAATGGCAATTGATTTTCTTGGTAATACAGTCTGACTTTAAATTTTCCTTTAACCTTCCCCAACCTCAGAGCCACAACTGCTGTTGGATTGCAATTCCCATTATCCCCAGTCCATATGGTGGATAATTAAAAGTGATTGGAGTTATCATTGAATAGCGTCCAGGGACCCAAACTGGTAAAAACTAAAGAGCACTTACCACTATGTAAAACAATTATAATTGGCCTTCTGTATCCACAGATTTTCCATCCATGGATTCAGTGGCTCTTTGAAGGCAAGCATAAGTCTGATGTGTCCCTTGACCAAAGTGCATTTGATACTCTTGCTCTAGGTCAGTGGTGTCAAACATGTGGCCCTCCAGGTGTTCTGGACTTCAGCTCCCAGAATTATGGCCATTGGACAAGTTGGCTAGGGCTTCTGGCAGTTGGAGGCCCAAACATCTGAAGGGCCACAAGTTTGACACCTCTGCTTTAGGTGACCCTGTTGCATCTGGTTCTTATGTACAATAAGCAGTGTGAGCTTTGCTTATAGAATTGCTTACATGAACAGCAAAAGAGAAAGAACTAGTGGTTTCTCCAGCTATTCTGAGTTTGTTGAAAAAGCACAGGTTTTTACAATTTGCCACCCAAATTGAAATCATAAAAAAGCAGAAGGTGTTCTTATAAATAAATAAAATTTATCCCAGGATGCATTTTGGAAGAACCTTTCTGGTTGAATCTAGAAGATTCAAAATATTTTGTTTACTTATGCAAGACTTATCTTAACTGGCTGAGATAACTTTGAGAGAAATGTTTGTTGAAACATGTTGAACCACTCTTTTGTGGTGTAGGAAGCTCTCCCTATTCTTTCCGTGTTATTTCTACCTACAAAGTTTCTTTTGAAAGAAGTAAAGCCCAAGAACACTTCTACTTCATAATAACAATATACTATAATACATTCTGTCTAGAGTCCTTTCATATTACTGGGGCTGCAGAGCAGAAAAGTAGTAAAGTTCAACTAGTCTTCTTGAAAGTGGTAAGAAAGCATTAATACAATTTTATTATTTCTTCTTGAGTGAAGCTATGACACAAAATCTTCAGAAATACCCAAGTTATTTGTGTCTGTTTTAGCTAAAAACAAAGTGATCTATATGGCCTTGAGAAAAAGCATAAAGTTCTTGAAACCATGAAGAAGTTAAATTGCCTGTGTGCAAATCGGTCAAAGTGGGAAAGCTGAGGTTTTTTTAAAAAGCAGAAAAATCCTCTTTTTATTTTTAATGCAAGCTTTCATCTGTGTGAAATCTTCTTCACATTGCACTACTTAATGGAGGGGGGGGGAGAGAAAACATCAGATACATTTAATGTTTAATGTCTAGCTATTCTGTTTTGTTTCTAGCTTCAGGCATGGAGGGGGGGGGGGCAAGAACAGCTCTTCTAATGTATTGGCTCTGATCCACATATTTTGATATCTTTATGTAAGCTAATTAGGATGCTGTTCTAACTTAGCTCTATAAAAGTGTTTCTTTCCATCAGATTTCCCTGTGATTTCATCTCAGGAAGCATCACTTGACTTCTTGCATGCAAATGCAGCTGCTACAAATAGTTTATATTCCAATTAAGGTCTGGCATGAGATTTTACTACCTGTCATGTTCCTTAGGACCCTTTTCTACCATAATCATTTCCAGAAGTTGTAAACAGTACAAAACACTATATCTAGATCATTCTCACCCTCCAAACATTCTCTGGTGGTAGCTCAGTACTAAAAGCTCTTTGCATATCAAGACATGCAATCATATATGCCAGATATTTATCAGGTAAGCATACATACATTTTTCTCCTCTCCACCCCAAGCCCCACCATGGTGTTGGTGCTTGCGTAAAAAGGGTCTTGGTGGCCATGCTGACTACCTTTGTACTATTGTAATGTGTGTATGTTTCCGTGTGTTCAAGTGTTTTGTTGACTTCGGGAAACTTTATTGCATTTCATAGGGTTTTCTCAGGCAAGGAATACTTATATATGGTTTCGTGAGTTCCTTCCTCTGAAATATAGCCTACAACACCTGATGTTTATTAACATTTCCCATCTATGTACAGACCAGACCAGACCCTGTTTAGCTTCCAAGTTTAAACAGTATTTTGTATTTTTGGTCCAGGAATGTCAAACTCATTTTCATCGAGGGGCCACATCAGCCTTTTATTTTATTTCATCTACTTATACCCCGCCCTTCTCACCCCGGGGGGGACTCAGGGCGGCTTACAAAGGGGCACAATTAGATGCCCAAATCACACAACAAATAATACAAAATATAACAGTTCAACAATTAAAATGAAACATCAATACTTATTAAAATCATAAAAACTATCTCATGTTTGTTGCCTTCAAAGGGACACTGAATCCATGGATAGAGAATCCATGGATACTGATGGCCAACTACAATTTCTTTACATCGTGGTCAGCTGTCTTTGGTTTTTACCCGAATTTGGTGTTATTGAATGACACCTCCCATCATTTTAATTATCTACCATGCAGACTGGAGATAATGGGAATTTTCAGCCCAACAGCACTTGTGGCTCTGAGGTTGGTGAAAAGTTAAAGGACATTTCAAAGTCAGACATTATATCCACAAACCTTGTACCTAAATACGAACCCCACTCTTTTGACTAAACAGAACAAACTGCAGCCTGACAGATGTTATTGGATTACTGAAGTTTTGTCTATACAAATGAAAAAATTATACAGCCCAGCCAAAAAAAACCAAACCTTGATATCTTAGTTTTTAGGCCTGTTTCTGGGTTACTTGGGGCTATGATATAAAAATAGTTTCTTAGATATGATTATCTGGTTTTCTATGGGTGAGCAGATTTATTTATTTATTTACTTACTATATTTCTATATCACTATTCTCAGCCCGGGGGCGACTCATTGCAGTTTACAGAAAGGCACAATTTGATGCCCATAACAATATAAAATATATAAACATTTAAACATAGATAAAAATTCACTACATAATAACATCAATAAAAACATCATAAAACAATAAACCCTCCACATTTCATTACCAAATCATTATCTAGTTGCGTTGTCCAGCCATTCCGAGATCAGAGTTTATCTGCTACACTGCATTTGGGAAAGCCTGCTCAAATAGCCAGGTTTTTGATTCTTTTACGAAATGTTAAGAGGGTGGGGGCCAATCGAATGTCCCTGGGGAAGACATTCCACAGCTGAGGGTCCACTGCTGAGAAGGCCCTGTCTCTCGTCTTTGGCAGCCAAATCTGTGAAGATGGCAGGACTGAGAGCAGGGCCTCCCCAGAAGATCTTAAATTCCTAGATGGTTCATAAGGAGAGATACAATCAGACAGATAGGCAGTGCTGGAACCGTTTAGGGCTTTATAGGCTAAAGCCAGCACTTTGAATTGTACTTGGTAGCAGATTGGCAGCCAGTGGAGCTGGTAGGTGGCAACTGGTAGGTGACATATCACCTCTCAAAAACTAGAGCTGAAAGGGGAAAACTGATGCCATTTTTTTTAATCAACTGGACAAATATACCAAGAAACAGGACTAATATTTGAGGCACCAAAATGTGTGCTGGTTAGTGTTATGTCTCTTGACATTCTATTTGTTCTCTTGTGTTGATTGTTCAAACTATATATGGCATCATATTTCCTTTTAAAAAAGATACCAGGCTAGCAGTATTTTAGTCAGTAAAAGAGCATCAGATTGGGCTGCCTTTAATGGTGATGTTGCCTCAACTGAATGTCTCTTTTGCCTGGTCAAGGCCCTGCTTAAGCCTGCTGTCACTGTCTTAGAAAACTTGAGGTTGGAGAACCCTTCAGGACAGAATTTGGTACAAACTACAGGGTTGTAGAAGATAGTTGATCAATATGAATTGGATGCCCATCCTGCACAAACAGAAGGCTGGCTCCTGAAGGCAATCCAATCATTGCTTGCAGTTGTTAGACTTTAGACAACAGTGCACAAAATTGGTATGTTTGTTTCTTTTGTGAATAAGCAGCATGCAGAATATTATAAATGAATTGATATCCCCAAACATCCACACACACTTGTATAATGTTCTTTTTTCTGTTTCACTTTAGGATATAATGGAGGATAGTAAGCCCTCTTATATTTCTTGTATATTCTGTAAGCTACATATATGTCAATGCAAAGCCTGGATGTTTATTAGTTTTTGCCTCCTCAAAATAATTGGCATTAAAATACAATTTTAACACTCTCCCAAGTTCCTCATGATATATTTGTATTCCTACTAATTATGGTATCTAGTTGTTTTTCCTTTCTCTCCCAGAACCAAAAAAGGAGTGTACATTACTGCTGTTTGCACAAGGATATCTAAGCAGTCATTTTGCTATTCTGCATAGTAACACTTGATTTAAGTGTCATTTATCAAGTAAGCGAGAGAGATCTATTTTGAGCTTCATGCTGGCTTGATGACCTACATGGCATTAATGCTTAATAAGAGGAAAAAGTATTTGCACTCAGGATTGTTTCAGATACGAAAGTCAAAGTACTGGAAGTGGAAAGCTCAGCCATGTTGACACAGTTGACTGTTTGCGGTGAGAGTACACAGGTAGTAGTTGTATTGTCTGTTCAGTTACTACTTTTATAGTCCCAGGTTTGACTCTAGCGTGCCCCTCTTTTCCCCTCCTTCCCTTTCTTCCAGGTAGGCAATAGCAGCTGACTTCATCTTCTGTTCCTCTCCACCCACCTTCCTCTGAAGTGATAATGGTTTAATGCTGGTGACTCCAAATGCCAGCGTCCACATAGACTAAAAATGGTTGCATTTCCTTATCCTAGTTCTGAAGAAATTTCCTGGCATCAGCTGTAGTCAATGTGTGACTTTTTTCTCATAAAAGTATGCAAAAAGTTATCTGTACAATATATCAACCAAACTAGTCTCATTAGTTTACAGTTCTCATGTCATGCTCTTGCTAAAGGAGAAACGACATGGTTACACTTTTTAAAATTGCTTCAGAGCTCTAATTCTACCCTATAATGCATCCCTGAGGCACATGTTTTTTTAAGATCTCCAGACTATCTTTTTCCTGGCCAAGTGAAAATAAGGGCAATTGTTTCTCTTGGAAACTCAAAGCAAGCATGATTCACTTTTTAATAGGCTGTAACCCCAACCCAGCAATGTTTACCTTTTTTGAAAATATTAAAAACAAAAGTAGTTTTCCAAGTCACTTTGTTTTTGTTTTTCTGACAGTTGGTGTGGTTTCTGGAGTCCAACGGCCAAAAATTCAATCATAGACCAGGCATACTTGCCCAATACTGGGCTAAAATAAACTCTGTTCTTAGTCCCAGTTGGAAGAGATTTGAACCAGTCAAGAAAAGTATCTCAGAGCAGAAAAGTACAGCAGAGTAATTGGGATAGGGGAATCTGTGCCCTTCTAATGGTGGAGTATAAATAATGCAGTAGTAATTCATCAACATCTGGGGGAGGGGAGACCATCCACCTCTGCTCTTAAGCACAAGGCTTTTCAGACATTTACAAGCTGGTTACCTTGACAAAGTAGCAAGCAAGAATGTGTTCACTCCATTTAGTTCCCAGATAACAATTACTGTATCAATCTATTGGAAAAAAACAGATGAGATCTTAATAAAAAGGAGACTCAAATAAAGCAATACTAAAATCTCCAATTACACAGTAAAAATTACAAGTTTTATTTTTCATTTTTTTACAAAAAAAACAAAACATTATTCGTTTTGCCATACCTAGCCGGGCATTTGTCCCGTTAAATGTCTACTTTACAAGATACGTGTTTTGTTACGTCTAGGGACTCATTTGAAGTTGCAAGTATCTAGTGAAAATTATTGATCCAAGGAGTATATCTCCTCAGTCAGTGACTTGATACGTTATTAATTTCATCAAATAAATGTTGTATTTAAATATAAGATGTTGTAATTAAAGAATGGGATAGTCTTGATGAGGAAATGTCTACATTTGTAGAGCCTGATTTGTAGAGTTCTTGAACATTCTTTTTCATAGGCTAATTCAGATCCAAAACACAATGATCAAATATGTAAATGAGAATATACAAACATGGGATTCATGAGCTGTAAATCAGTTGGTGACATTTAAGTAAGCATCAACAAGTATTTTCATGTTTTTTTATAGTGGTAGCACAAAGAGTATCTAGAACTTTCTTGCCCAAGCAGCATTTGGTTGTGCTGCCACAATTATAAATGAGACTTTCAAAGAGTTATGAGGTCAAATTATGACATTATAACTGCCTAACAAGGTGTTTTTGCTTTTAGACTGTGTAACACATCATTTCAAGATTCCAGGCTATGACTGTGAAAAGAAAACATCGCCCAGTATTTATTTATTTGCTGTATTTATACCCTACCCTTCTCACCCCCAAAGGGGGACTCAGGACAGCTTACAAACTATGGCAATATTTTCAATGCCAGATTCAATCAATACAAGTAAAACATAATATTATAAAACTGTAAAAAATATACATATCAATTAAAAAAGTCTTTCAAACGATTAAAAACATATAAAACATATCAAAAGTCTAGCACCAACTGAGTTTTGCAAACATTGAACCAATTGCTTTGCCGATCTTCAATCATACTTAATGAGTACATGCATTTGCATGTGGTTATTTTGTCTCATTTATTAATTTTTATTTTGCAATGCAGATGTTTACTTTGTTGCATAGAAACAGTGCATTCTTGAAAGTGACAGGGAGTGGTTCTGTGAAAGGAATTAGCAGTCACTGAACATCGAGGAATATGCTGTGAAATTTGTTAAAATTGTGCTGTTTTATATTCTCAATAGTCAGCCCTTCATTCTGCCTATCTGTACATCAAGAAGTGATAGATAATGTCAAAAAGGGAAGAACAAATCTCACTTTCACAGTTTTAACTGCACAGGTATATTCTCTATTCTAGTGAAAGGTCTTAATATGGGGCTTCACCAGGAAATTAGCAATTCAAAATCTTGCTTGAAATTGCTTTGCCAGATTTTTTGTAATAAATAGCTGCTATGATTCATTACCACTCATATCCCAAGTTTTTATTAAAAAATGGTTTGAACTGTGATTTAAGACTACTTTAAAGACTAACAAGATTTAATTGACAAAGGACCACAATAATTCCTTACAGGTTTTCCTCTTAATTTAATTTAAAAATAACTACCTAGCCTATGGAATTCACTGGCTTGCCAAGTCAGTAGGTGACTTGGCATAACATACACATACATCTAGCAAGGCTTTCAACTATAAACTTATTAGCACACATCGTTTGCCTTTGCCACAGTTTTTGATTGACTTCAGCAAATCTCACAAAAGTGAGATGATAAAAAGTACACTCCCACAAACATATGGACATCTGAAATCCTTTCCAGCTTTCAGTTCTGTGTGGAGCAGTGTAGTGGTGACAAATTTAACAGTTGTCCAGTGACACAAGAAGTGTTATTTTCTGTTCAATATCTGGGTTTCTGCTTTAAGTTTAGTTTTAATAGCTGAGAACACAAGTTATTTTTACTGTTCTGATACCTATTGAGATGGGATATGGGCCATTACTATGTCATCCTATTTCATCTGGTCCTCTCCTATATAAATCTAGGGATCCATCTTGTAATTATCTGCCATTGCATACCATGTTACCTTAACCTGCCACAGAAATCTGCAGTTGTTGGTCCTGGCATGGTTTGGGTAAAAAATTTTGTTTGAGGCGTGGTTTTACCAGCTGCTTTGAGAGGATGGTGAAATTCAATTGGCTAAAATCTGTGATGATTTCCTGTGGAGCAGACTACCTGGATCAATTTACCACCAATAATTCATATCACACAACAGTGAAGTGCATCTATTTTTATCATCAAACAAAACCTGGGGATACCTAATACTAAAGCCAGTTCCAGCTCAAAACAGGAGGAAATATTTTATTCTGGTAAAATAGGAACTATGTTTTGGAAAGGTTTGGCTAGGACAATTACCAATCTTCTTTTGACAAAACTGTGGAGATAATCACTTGTTTCATGAAAAATCGTGGAGTCTACAGGGTTTGTTTAGGGTTATTTTGTGCTATTATGTTTGTATCTGTTGTTGTGCTGAGGCATTCAATATTTGCCTTTTTTGTTTGTTTTTTGGAATCCACCCTGAGTCCTCTCGGGGAGATAGGGTGGAATATAAGTAAAGTTTTATTATTTTTATTATTACTGGGGATATAATCTGTTGATTGAGATAAAGGAAAATGTTGTGTCTTGATACTGGGAATATGTTTTAAAAATTCTCTTGTTTTATGAATACTGTCTGCAATGTTTTCATTTGCAATATTTAGTGAAATATACTGTAGCTCTTGAGCCTAAGCTTTCTTTTCAGGGGAGATTCCCATGGAAAACCATACCCACATTTCTTTTCAACCAGTGTACTCCTTCTCTTTATTTACCCTTCCTACAGGAAGGACCTGTGTGTTTAATTGCTGGTACCAGAACTTAGGAACACTACTTTGTTGGACTATAACTTATCAGATTCTCCAACATGGATTGGAGATACTGGACACATAGTCCTGAAAATAAATTTTCAAAAGCCTCAGTTGGTGTCATAGGATTTGTTAGGGATATTTCCGCTATTTTCCTCATTCCTCAAGAAGAAGAAAAGAATGCTGTAAAAACTGGTGATACAGACCTATGCATATTGTGTATATTCATTGATTTATTGTTGTTTGTTCCAGAATTGGTGATGCTGCTGGAATGGTGGTCAGGCACTACTTGCACCCTCTACACGGACCCACAGCATTACCACAAGTATGGGAAAGAAAATGCCATCGTAATCCTTAATCACAACTTTGAAATCGACTTTCTCTGTGGTTGGAGCTTTTGTGACAGATTTGGGGTTTTAGGGGTGAGTTTTGTCTGGTATTTCAGCAATTACATTTCATTTTAACTCTGTTTTTACCCAGTTTTTGTCAGCTTATTTGTTCAGAGGAGAGAAGAACTACAACCAAACATGATGTTTTTCTTCAATCCTGTTCAACTCACAGCCAGTCAAGGACCCCCCCCCCCCCCCAAGTAGGCATAAATTGTGGCCTACTAGGTGTTTGACCATACCCTGTTCAAATAGTTCCAAGCAAGCAAAAAAAAAAAAAAACCAAATATATACTATTTATGAAATTCTTAATGAGATATTTTAATAACACATTTAATTGTCCTGGTGTTGATAATTGTGATGTTTGAACCAAAATATAGTGACCAGAGTGATGTCAGGGGATGAGGCCAAGACAGAATAGCAAATTGGACTAAGCACTCGCCACATATAACATATATATACACACAGTACAGAATATTCTGTGTGGACAAAGTTTGGCAGGTAGGATGTATAATTAGGCCTCTCTGACTGCTAGTGCCAGGTTGTGGAATTTCCTTTCCCTATAAATTGTATGAGGCTGAACCATGACTTTTAAAGAAAGCCTTTGTGCTCATATTTCAACAGAATAAGGATGTATTCATTTAACTGCCATGACAGGTTCTTTGTTAAGAGATTGTTGCTATCTGACCAGATGTTTTAAAGTGGTTTTTAAAATCACACTTTATAATAATATTTAGTATTACAATATATTTTAATAAATTAAGCAGTACCTTGAAAACTTTTCATTGAAATGGTAAAATGAGAATGTCTATGTATATATAGTCCCTGATCACTACACATCTATGTTGAATGGACAATTCTCTACTGCCTAGTGCCAATGTTGCAAATTTCATATTTTTTTTCTCCTGAAGATGACAAAAACCTGCAGGTATAACCACTCCAATACTGTGTTCATTCACTAGAGTGGTGTTTCTTAAACTGTGCTCCTCCAGGTGGTTTAGACCTTTGCTCCCAGAAATACCAGCCAGTTTACCAGATGTTAGGAACTGTGGGATCTGAAGTTCAAAACATCTGGAGGAGCACAGTTTGAGAACCACACTAGAGAATTGTGGAAACTGCATTTAATTCTCCCCACTTCTCAGCCCCTTGACCACTTCTAGTCTGTTTCAAAGTAGTGCTGATGATGGCTTTGGAGTGGCAAGATTTAAGAAAATCTTTCAAAACTGCTACCCCGGGATAGCAGTTTTGTTATTTAGTGATTTAGACAGATAGTAATACAGTGTACAGCCCCTGTATATGTAAGAGCAGGAATTTTACAGTTTACCTGCCCTTAAATGGATAGTAAATCTGCCTCAATAGTAAACATAACGTATCCCTTTTTCTTATTCATCTCCTCACTTTGTTTGTCAACCACTGAGTCTTAATTTAATTTCAATAATCTGCTCTGTTACTGCTGTTCTGCCTCAAGGTCAAATATAGAGTGAAATGTATTAGGGCTGGGCGGTTTCGTTTCGTTAATTCGTAATTCGTTAATAATTCGTTAATTTTTTCAATTACAAAACGATAACAAACCATTCTGGAGCAATTATTAAAAAAAACGAATTTTCAAAAACGTTTTGTAAATGCTTTGTATTTCGATATTGTATTCGTTTCGTTATTGTTTTGAGGTCGTTTCGTTATTATTTCCACATGTCTGGGCCAGTTTTATGGTTTAATTAGTGAAAAAAATTATAATATCACACCAACAGTCAACAACAGAGGGAGAGGGAAGCTTCAGAAGGTTTTGGAGGTTTTTTAGCGTATTTCGCGGTCGCATCCGCCATTAACGAATCGATTCGTTATTGTTTCGGAAATCGATTCGTTAATTTTTTACCATTTACGAAATTTCGTAAATATCGAACTTTTTAAAAGGAAAATTTTGTAATTATTTTAAATATCGAAACAAAAAAGCCCCCCAAATACAAATCGATTTTGGAAACAAATTTTTCCGTTGTTACCCAGGCCTAAAATGTATGTGTGTACTTGTTACAAAGAAACAAATACAGGAATAACATTGTTGCAGTTTACCAGTTTTGCACTGTAAGTGTAGAAGCTTCTTTGTTCTCTAGGGGAAAATCAAATTATTTTGGAAAAATCAGACCCTGTACACCTTGTAATCAACAATTGCTTCCAGCTTTCTCAGTCTTTCAGAAAATTGAAATTTAATAATGTGAGGGGGTGAATTTTTATGAAAACAGTGTACTGCTTTAATGCTAAGAGTCTACAGAGAGCTTTTGCAGGAGCAATAATGTTAATGTTAATTGTGAGGACATAAAGAAGAAAGGGAAGAGGATCAAAACATCCCAAAAATAGGAAGGCAGGCCTACTTTCATCAGGTGATGTCCAAATTCATTAGACATCACCTAACTGTGGTGACCAAATGTATTAGTAGATGAAAATGTTTTACCATTTGAATAGGAACAAAACCCTTTGGAATACCATGGAAGAGGAGCCCCAAACATTGAATGACTGCCAAAGATGGGACATAACAGGAACAAATGCTGGTATTTTCCAATGCATTTGCCATGTCTGGAAAATCTCTCTGTATTTTCTCAAGTTGTTTAAATAAATGCATAACTTTTTGATTTTTTTGAACAATTAAGTGTAAAGGTGTAAATGTAGGTAAAATCAGAGATGTTGGTGAGTGTCAAGCCGATGGTACAGGAGGGAGAGATTTGTACAAACAAGTGAGGGATAGATAACTTCCACCAGGGAATAGCATTTCCAGCCTGACTCTGTTTTGTGCTGCCCTCATATTGTCAGATCTGATTAGGAGAGTGATGAGGATGTCAAGAAATTTAACCAATGTGAGATTTTGATGGGTTGAAGTTTTCAGGCATTATATTTCCTGTTAGACTACATAGATTAAAGCTGGTAGAAAATCTGAAAATAAAATAAAATCCTTAAAATAAATAGGCTAAGGTGATATGTTTGTAAAAATAATGGTTTCATTGTACCATGTGAATGTAGTCAATATATTCTTATAAAATGTAGAGCTTATCTGATCTTGAAAGCTAAGCAGAGTAGTCCAGATTAATACTTTGATGAGAGGCAATCTTTGACAACCAGGTGTTGTGGCCTTTTGTTCAGAGGGAGGAACTGGCAAAATCATCTTGCATAAGAAATGTTTTATGTGTGAGTTTTCCACATAATATATAAAACTGAAACCATGGCTTTGAGTATTCAAATGAAAAATGCAATGCACAGGGTTGAAAGCCAGTGAGTTTGCATCTTGCATGATTGATCTTCATTCCTTTTCTTCTTTTTACCAGAGGAATTACATGAGAATGCTTTCAGGCAGTTGCTTCATTGACTTGAAGAATTTACTGCCAACCACGAGGTCAGAAATTCAGTGCTGGTATACTATAAGAGATTGCTCATTCCAGCACATAAGATCAAATAAGAAATTACAGACAAGCATGAAATAGGAAAGTAGAAATCCAAGGAAGCATGGAATATGAATGTTAGAATGTCCAGAACCCCTATTATGTAATTGAGACTAAATTGGCATTAGGTAAACGATGTGATCAAATTGAACAACAAATTGAACAGCAACTTGAACTTGATTTCAATTAGCCTAATATGATGGCAATCTATTAGCACCTCAGTGATCAGTGTGAGACCTATATATGGTAAGAGACAATGGTCGGCTTCCCACTTGTGTTTCTTTTTAATAATAATAATAATAATAATAATAATAATAATAATAATAATAATAGTCTTTATTTTTAACCCTCCACCATCTCCCCAAAGGGGACTCGGGGCAGCTGACATGAGGCCAAGCCCAAAATAATACAACATAATTAGACACAAAATAGCAAATAAATACATCATAACAAAATATATAAAATAACAAATAAAATAAAATAGACAATATAAAATGGCATAGTAAAATCAAACACAAAGGGCAGGCCAGATGTGTGAGATAAAGTGTTAAAGGTTAAAACCCTGGGTGAGATAGGAATGAAAAGTGCATTTATGAGAGAGGAGTACTTCTCTCCCTGCCTTTCCTCCCTTAGAATTTGATGGAGTGGGTTTTTATCATAGGAAAAATGGCCCTAATTTGTGCTGTAAAAGCATGCATTTAATACATGCCAAGGTTAAGTCCTTTCATGCTTTAAAGCATCCCAGTGGTCACTCATAACTCCCTTTTTACTCCCTTGGAAGTATATGAATATTATTAGAAGTGTGATAAATTACATGAGAGGATACTTGATGAAGTGACTGATTGTGACTGCTTAAATTCTTGTGAATGCTATCAATCTGATTGGATATGTAAACATTTCTATATCTTTCTGTTTTATGCAATACCATGCACATAAATCTTCCAACCTGGGTTTAGTTGTATTGTGTTGTAACGTGTTTTCCAATTGTCTGTCCTCCCTCCCTCCCTCCCTCCCTCCCTCCCTCCCTCCCTTCCTTTTGTTCTCAGTATAAAGGGAGGTATGCCGTACTGTTGTGTACATCAACAAAAAGGCTTGTAGATCTTTTCAGCAATAGCAAAAAAGATAGTTAAGGAACAGAAGAAGATCCTGGAGTGCAGTTTATACTGTGTGGCATGGTAGGCTATTCTCCTGACCCCACAGTACAATGGCCGTGAGGCTGAGCAGCTGTCCCCTAATAACACCTTCTGGGAGCAACTCTCCAGGAAGGACTGGATCCACTGCAAAACAATACCTCCAAGGCCCATTCCCGCGAGGCCTCCCAAAAGGATACCATGGTATACAGTATTGAAGGCCGATGAGAGGTCCAGCAGAACCTTTACCAGAAGTGTGATTACACATACATGTTTCTTCATCGCTAGCCCATGCTCCTTGTTGAAGTCGTGGACAAGGCTCACATTGCTGTGCAACTCACGGAGACCATAGAATCCATGATTCATGTATGACTTCTTGAGAAGCAGCTGCTCACGCTCATGCCTAGTTTTGTGGTGTTGGATTCTGAGGTCAATGTGGTGCGGGTGGTGAATATACAAAAAGAAAAATTGGTTTACAAATTAATAGGGTGTGCACAAATTGTTTTAGAGGGGTTGGAAAGATAAAGCAAAATGGACATCGACTAACTGCTATAAGTATATAGTTAATATGTTAAATGTGGAAATAACAAATTACAAATGGAACAATATAGATAAAATTGAAAAGGTTACAGTAACTAATTTAGTAATTATTTAGAGAATGTAATAAGATGTGGAGTGGAAAAATTAAGATTGAGATTGATATTTCAAATGTAGCTTCTGTAGTTTGCTGTATAAATTGCATGTACAAGGAGGGAGTGGGAGTGGGATAAAATAATAAAATAATTAAAAATGTGTTGCAGGCAGTCAAAAAACTAAATTCAGATAGCAGAAACAGATTGAAGTTCTGCTGAAATGCACAAGCCTAATCACTATTAGAATGATCTAGTAATGTGTTGTGTTAATACTCACTCTCCTAGGATGCCTGTTTAACCTTGTGGCTTTCTGTTGAGTTTAGATAACAGGCAACATCTTCCCACATACAGGTTTTTGGGTTATCAGCATCTGCCTGACAACAGAGGTGAACCAGTTTGCAGAGAGAAAATTGGGTGCTTTGTCTTTAAAAGACTTTGGTTTTATACCCTCTCCAGCCTTTTCTTAGCCAATCAGCCAAAGGATCTCACTCCTCTCCCCATTGTTTCATCCAGTGAAAATATTGGTCTTGTCTGTACCCTCAGCTACAATGTGGTAGGCATAATTACCTTCCTCCTAGTCTCAGCTAATCTACCCACCGAGGTTCCTCTTAACTCACAAATCCAGTAATGTTTTCTAGTGTACAAGTTCTTGGGCATTTTTGCTGACATTAGGCCAGTCAGTTGCTTCAATTTTCCCTCACGTGTTCAACTCTTATCTTTATTTATAATCAGGTTGGCTCCGTGCCTGGAGCTAGCATGGGTACGTATTTATAATAGACTACTATCTAATGCATATTCATTATAGTCTGTAAATTTGGCAAAGAATTCTACAAAGCAGTCCAATCTGTTACAATGAATTGATAAAATCCATCATCCCTCTACAGCAGGGACTGCATGTAGTGTAGAACAGTAGTGGGTAAAATTACTAAGTGTCCTGTTACTAAGTGTCCTCCTGGACCATATTTATCTGGCAGAAAAAATTGTTCTCTCTTTTGAAACCCACTGTTGATATTGTATATTTTGTAAGATAAACAGAATATGATTGTGGCCATCATCTCTGAGTGGCATATGACAATCCCTGAAACTACAGTAGACCTTAAAGAGTGATGAGCAAAAAATTGTCTATGGCCTTTGTTCTGCTCTTTTGAGGCTTCTAAATACCACTTCAGGCACAGGCCCATTTAAAAATAAATCCTGTTGACCGGTATCCCCCCCCCCCCCACCAAAAAAAACCCATGAAGAAAGTCCTTCCCCATTTATGAAAACAAACAAAATATACCTCTTCACTCCAGAACACTGTATTATCCCAAAGGGAAACATTTTGGTTTGCTTTAGAGATGGTAGAACTGAAGGGCAGGGGAGGCCTCAGAGGAAAATGACCCCATGGCCTCTACACAGTTGACCACCTTGCCTTAATGTAATGAATTTTAGAGTTGTCATTCACTTCCTATTCTAGAATTATTTCTGCAGAAGGTAATGGCACCCTCTTCGTATATTTGCCAAAGGTGTAGCTATATTATTATTTCTGTCTATCCTTTACCATAGCCCAGGAAGTATTTGATTTTCTGTGGAAACATCCCAGTCTTTTCCCACCTGTTTTGCAGAGTTCCAAAGTCCTTGCAAAGAAGGAACTTTCCTATATGCCGATCATTGGGTGGATGTGGTATTTCCTCGAAATGGTTTTCTGCAAGCGCAAATGGGAGGAGGATCGGAAAACTGTGGTGGAAGGCCTGCTTAATCTCCGAGACTATCCTGAAAACTTCTGGGTAAACATTGGCACACTTTGTTAATAATCAGTTTCACTTTCAGGAGGAACAGGTTACAAATCTTCACTTTTTTACTGTCTCACAATGTAAACAAAGAAAACATTGTAAAGGGTAGACATTGAGGTTTTGTGGTTTTGAACATTTAAAAATGATTTTTTTTACACTTCATAACTTTCTGCGAAAACATTGCAAGCTTTTATATGCTGTGGAAGTCTTGCACACAAAAACACTGTTAGCAAAAATGACAAAAAGTGCTGTTAGTTTAACTCTTGTGCTGAAGTCAAAAATCTTGTGGCAATTTTCCTAAATCTTATTCACTATTTCTTGATGAGGTAAAAATCTTTTTATGTCCTTGAGCCACAAGGATAGGTGGGTAAGAAATTAAATTATTATTATTATTATTATTATTATTATTATTATTTGGACAAGAAAAAATTGGATGCTCTCTACACAGAAACCATAAAATATTTGCATGAATATATTTAATAAAAATGTCTTCCTAGAAGCCATTAAAAATGTAGAACTGTCTGAATGTGGGGCATGTTATGCTCTATATATGTCAAGATACATTAAGTGAAGCTGGTGATTCCTCTTCCATTTTTCTGCTAAAATGCAGGGCAAAGGGCATACTTAAGGGTGAAAATCATTTATCATGTCATAATTAAGGGAAAAAGGAGGTCACCGGTGATGGCGGGCGGCAGCGACAACACCGAGCTGCGCTAGCCATCTGCACAGAATCCTAAGGAATCCTTGGAAAACCCCCCCCTCGAACCATCAAAAATTGGGGGAGGTGAGACCGACACCAAAGGACGAGGTGTTGAGGCCCAGAACCCGAAGAACCAAGGGCTGAGAGACGGGAGAGGCAGGAGGCGGAGGAAGGGAACGCCGAGGAAGGGAACGCCGCGACTGTGGCTGGCCCCCTAAGGAAGATACCTACCAGCGCTGCTGGCCTCTTGGTGAGCTGACTGCCTGGGCATCTCCCGTTGGCGGTTCCGCCGCCGCCTGGGGCCTGGGACCGCTGCGGAGCCCTGTCTAGCCCGGCGTGAGATCTGGCGTGGTTGCCGTCCCGGCCGCCATCTTGCCTGCAGCCGGGCCTTGCTGCTTGCTGCTTGCTGCTGCCGCGGTCAAGGAGAGACTGCATACGGCTCCCTGAGGAGGGTGCTCGCCAGCGCTGCTGCGGGCCTCCTGGCTGGCCGACGGTCCCACCGCCGCCTGGGCCTGGGACCACTGCGTGGGTTCCGTTTGGCCCGACGAGAGCTCTGTCGCGGCCACCGTCGCGGCCGCCATTTTTGCCCGCCCCAGGTCCTAGCGCCGCCGCGCTCTTGGCGAAAGCCTCGCGCTTGACGAAAAGCCTCGGCGTTGGGGGCCTCTTGAGCCCAGGGAGGACCCGGCTGGACGCCTCTGCCACTCCCACAGCTGCCGGATCACCACCAGGCGTAGCTGACGCGGCTGCAATTACCGCGGCCGACACCATCATCGGGCCGCTGCCAGCGCTGTAGCCCAGAGGAGATCGCTGCCTCCTGCCCAGGAAGGGATCGTTGCCTGCAACGGCCCCAGCCACTGGGAGGTGCTGGGCCGACCAGACCATCGCCAGCCCGCCGCTGGACCGCAGCCACCAGGCCCCCACGGTAGCTAGGCCGCAACTGCAGTGAGGCCGCCACTGCGGCCCCCTCCATCAGGCTGCTGCGGAGTGGTGGCCTCCTTCCATCAGGCCGCTGCGGAGTGGTGGCCTCCTTCCATCAGGCCGCTGCGGAGTGGTGGCCTCCTTCCATCAGGCCGCTGCGGAGTGGTGGCCTCCTTCCATCAGGCCGCTGCGGAGTGGTGGCCTCCTTTGCCGCCAGGCCGTTGCCGCCGCCGCCCGACGAGACTATTACCATCCCGTTGGGACCGGCTGAACGATTCGCCGGTCTGTCGCCATTGCCGTGGCTGGGGGGGCCATCGCCGCCTTTCCATCTTACGATCCAGCCCCTCTTCCATCAGGCGGCTGTGGATTCACGGCCCCTCCCCGGCCCAAACTCCACCAGGGCAAAGCAACAAGTTGGGTAGACCCTTGTGCTGACCGTCTTTGTGTGGACCTCTCTTGTGTTGACCTTTAAGCTTGTGTAGATCTTTAAGCTGTGCTGACCGTCTTTGTGTGGACCTCTCTTGTGTTGACCTTTAAGCTTGTGTAGATCTTAAGCTGGCTTTTTTGCTGGTATTTACTGAGCAGAATGTGATTAACCATCTGTGCTGCCCACCCCCGAGTTATCAACTCCGGAAGCATATCCGCTGGTTTACCAACCGTCTAAAGTCTCATCGGGGTCATAGCAATATTTAGTTAACTACCACCATTATCACCCATAAGGGGTAATCGTATAATATCAACTAGCACTTTCCTGGTAGTCATTGTTGCCATCTGTCATCATTGTAATAAGAACGATTTAGAGCACCTAGGCACCTGCCATCTGCTGCTAGATTGCACCAGCACTTTCGCCCTTTCCCTGTCCCTCTGTGCCGCACTTTATATCGATAAGTAGAGCACTTTAGACCTAGCACTTTATTAATTGTGCCTTTGAATGTGTGTTGCTGCTAATTAATTTACGATCATTCACGCTCACCGACGGACTGCTCCTGAAATCTATGCACTTTAAGAACTGGTCTATTGAAGCAGTCGGAATATCGACTACCACCCGTATTGCTGCTACCCATGTGGTCCCCTGCCCCCCTTTGGGTACTGTTTATGTTGCTCTGGTGTGGGGGAGGGGGCAGAAGAGGAGGTGGCCCGGAGCCTGTGATGGAGAGTGTGGTGGGGAGGGGGGGGGGAGGGGGAGGAGGGATGCTGGCAAGAACCAATAAACATAACAACAAGCGTAGGAGAAAGTAATCTTATAGCTCATAACTGCGGCATGGAGCGGGGGAGGTGTTCCACTAGCCGAGGGGTCCCCATAGAGGTCGTGGTGGGAAGGAGGAGATGCGGGAGAAGGAGACCTCGAATTCGGCCTAATTCGGACCGCTTTTCCAAATTAACTATCCCCAATAGGTCTCCTAAGGTAATTTGGTGTAACCAGGTGAGCGGGCCCTCTGGCTTGAAGGTGGTGTTGTTGAACGCCAGGTCTGTCAACGGAAAAACAACTTGGATTCAGGACTTAATCCTGGAGGAGCGGGCAGATCTGGCGTGCATCACGGAGACCTGGTTGGATGAAGCGGGGGGCGTGAATCTCTCCCAGCTTTGTCCTCCAGGTTTCTCCGTGCAACACCAACCAAGAGCCGGAGGACGGGGAGGCGGGGTCGCAGTGGTCTATAGAGATACCATCCATCTAACCAGGAGCCCCATCCCGCAGACCACAAATTTTGAATGCGTCCACCTGAGGGTGGGTGACCGGGACAGAATAGGGATTCTGTTAGTGTACCGTCCACCTCGCTGCACTACAGTCTCCCTACCTGAGCTAGCGGGGGTGGTCTCGAGCCTGGCGGTGGAGTCCCAACGGCTTCTGGTGCTGGGGGACTTCAACATCCACGCCGAGGCAACCCTCACAGGTGCGGCTCAGGACTTCATGTCCGCCATGGCAACCATGGGGCTGTCCCAACAAATAACTGGCCCCACCCACTGTGCTGGACACACATTGGACTTGGTTTTCTGCCAGGGATGGGAGCAGGGTGGCGGTGTGGAGGAGTTGTCCATCTCTCCGTTGCCGTGGTCCGACCACTTCCTGATTAGATTTAGGCTCACTGCGCCCCCTAACCTCCGCAAGGGTGGAGGACCCATTAAGATGGTCCGCCCCAGGAGGCTAATGGATCCGAATGGATTCCTGACGGCTCTTGGGGAGTTTCCCGCCACCGCGGTAGGTGATCGTGTCGAGGCCTTGGTCGCTCTCTGGAATGGGGAGATGACCAGGGCTATTGACAAGATCGCTCCGGAACGTCCCCTCTCAAGTAACCGAGCTAAACCAGCTCCTTGGTTTACTGAGGAACTGGCAGCGATGAAGCGAAGGAAGAGGGTTCTAGAGAGCGTGTGGCGATCAGACCCAAGCGAGCCAAACCGAACACGGTTTGTGTCCTTCTTAAGGGCATATGCCGTGGCAATAAGAGCCGCAAAGAAAACTTTCTTTGCGGCCACTATTGCGTCTGCAAAAAACCGTCCGGCGGAGTTGTTCCGGGTTGTCAGAGGTCTTTTAACTCCCCCTATCTCAGGTGGGAGCCCTGACAACTCGGCAGCGCGCTGTGAAGCATTTGCTCGGTTCTTTGCAGACAAAGTCGCTTTGATCCGTTCTGGGCTGGACGCCACATTAGATGCAGCCTCCGTGGATGTGACACAAGCACCTGCTTGTCCGATTTTGTTGGATTCTTTTCAGTTTGTGAAACCCGAGGATGTGGACAAGATACTTGGAGGAATGAGACCCACCACGTCCATCCTAGACCCCTGCCCATCCTGGCTTCTGAAGGAGGCCAGAGGGGGATTGGCCGAGTGGGTAACGGTGGTGGTTAATGCCTCCCTTCGGGAAGGCAAGATTCCAGCGAGCCTAAAACAGGCTGTTATAAAGCCGCTGTTGAAGAAACCATCACTTGACCCCACTAAATTGGACAACTTTCGGCCTGTTTCCAATCTTCCCTTCTTGGGCAAAGTCATGGAAAGCGTGGTGGCCTCACAACTCCAGGTATTCTTGAGAGACACGGATTATCTGGATCCGGCACAGTCTGGTTTCAGACCGGGACATGGTACCGAGACGGTCTTGGTCGCCTTAGTGGATGATCTGCGCCGGGAGCTAGACAGGGGGAGTGTGTCCCTGTTGGTGCTCCTGGACCTCTCAGCGGCCTTCGATACCGTCGACCACGGTATTCTTCTGGGGCGCCTTGCAGAGATGGGTCTTGGGGGCACTGCTTTGCAGTGGCTCCAGTCATTTCTGGAGGGTCGTACTCAGATGGTGTTACTGGGGGACTCCTGTTCAACGCCGCAGCCGTTGACCTGTGGCGTTCCTCAGGGTTCCATCTTGTCCCCCTTGTTGTTTAACATCTACATGAAGCCGCTGGGTGAGATCATCCGGAGTTTCGGGGTGCGGTGTCACCTGTACGCAGATGACGTCCAACTCTGTCACTCCTTCCCACCTGCTACTAAGGAGGCCGTCGAAGTCCTGAACCGGTGCCTGGCCGCTGTAATGGTCTGGATGAGGGCGAACAAACTGAAACTAAATCCAGACAAGACAGAGGTACTCCTGGTCAGTCGCAAGGCCGAACAGGGTATAGGGTTACAGCCTGTGCTGGACGGGGTCGCACTCCCCTTGAAGGCGCAGGTTCGCAGCTTGGGTGTGACCCTGGACTCATCGCTGAGCCTGGAGCCCCAGGTTTCAGCGGTGACCAGGGGAGCATTTGCACAGCTTAGGCTCGTGCGCCAGCTGCGCCCGTATCTTGGGAAGTCTGACTTGGCCACGGTGGTACACGCTTTGGTCACATCCCGCCTCGACTACTGCAACGCTCTCTACGTGGGGCTGCCCTTGAAGACGGCCCGGAAGCTTCAGCTAGTCCAGCGCGCGGCAGCCATGTTGTTAACGGGAGCAGGACGCAGAGAGCATACAACGCCCCTGCTGTCCCAGCTCCACTGGCTGCCGATTTGCTACCGGGCCCAATTTAAGGTGCTGGTGTTATCCTACAAAGCCCTAAACGGTTCCGGCCCAAAATACCTTGCAGACCGCATCTCGGCCTACGAGCCCACGAGGGCCTTGAGATCATCCGGGGAGGCCCTTCTCTCGGTCCCGCCTGCCTCACAGGCACGTCTGGCGGGGACGAGGGAGCGGGCCTTCTCGGTGGTGGCCCCCCGGCTGTGGAACACCCTCCCTGCTGAAGTTAGACAGGCGCCCTCCTTGATGGCCTTTCGTAGGGGCCTGAAAACATGGCTCTTCGAGCAGGCCTTCAACTGAGTGTATCTTGGAATGACACTGGAATGAACTAGGACTACGAATTTCGGCTATGACCCCAGGACTTGACGAAGCGGATTTTTAGTATAGTATATGTTATGTTGTATTTGTCCGGTTTGTATTGTCGCGACTCACTGTATACTGTCTTTCTTTGTCGTTGTTCACCGCCCCGAGTCGCCTTCGGGCTGAGAGGGGCGGTCAATAAATGCAATAAATAAATAAATAAATAAATAAATAAAAAGAATTTCTTCAGAATTTTCAGCAGTCATAGACACTAGGAAGAAGTCTTTATATCTTTATTTTCCTATGCATCTGATCTATTTGCCAGTTAGATGTTTCTTTATTATTGTCTATATCATAACTTCTTAAACTGTGGATCTTGACCTCAAATGAGTTCCCCTTAGCTCATTGTTGGGGTCCAGAATTTTTTTTCTGAATGTCATCCAATGGCTGCTTTAAACATTTATATAAATCTCTTGTGGAGTGTTTACAGTGGACTCTGCAGATGATGCCTCTCATCTGTACTTCATAAAAAGAAAAATCACCCTGTTTAGCAAGCCTTGCAAGTGCTGATTTGTTATCAGTAAAGGTTTGATTTTTATACGTATTTTATATACCTATGTATCCAAGGTTATGTAAACATATCTCAGGCCAAAAGGGGTCTTGAGTGGAAAAAATTAAGAAGCCTTGGTCTATACGGCCAAATCGTTTGCATTTTACAGACTTCTCTGGTGTGGTCTAGATCAGGAATGGCAAACTAAAGATCAATAGGTTGCACTTCATTGTCTCCAGTCCCCTTCCTACAACACCTTATGGGTCTAACAAGCTGCCTCTGTGCAGGCAGGAGAGGAGAATTGTCTTCTCATTTTTCGCTCAGAATGGCCCATACTGGCTTCATTTGGCTCTCAGCCAGGTTATTTATTTATTTATAAATGGCATTGATACATAACTTTACTTTTTCTTATTGCACAGTGAGTATTCATTCACAGCAGAATAGTATAGTGATTTTGTCATGCATCTGAAACAGGACTCTGTAATGTTTTTTGCTCCCTGGTTCTCTGCATTTTTAGCCAATCCAGCTTCTGAAGCTTAGTGCTTATTATGCTTTAGTATACAGGTGCCGTTTGGTAATTTATCTCCAGTGCTGCCTGAATGCGAATCTGTAGTGATCATTTGTTTTCTTCTGGGCCAACCATCCACCAGGACACAGTAAAATAATTTGTTTCACATTTTTAGTGGTTGTTGCTGCTGTTGTTCCCATTTATTTTCCTTATCAAACTGCTTCTTCCTTTCTTTTCCTCTTTCAGTTTTTAATTCACTGTGAAGGCACAAGATTCACAGAGCAAAAACACGAAATCAGCATGCAGGTGGCGGAAGCTAAAGGACTCCCCAAGCTCAAATACCATCTCCTGCCACGGACAAAGGGATTTGCTGTCACCGTCCAGTGTTTGAGAAATGTAGGTAAGGAATGGCACACAGAAGAAATTATAAGTCATTTAAAATGTGTTTGCACTGGCTGCTGTATCCCACAATGGAATAGGTATCTAGAACTGAAGAAGAATTTGAAATGAGATGGTTGTGTTTTCCAGGCACAGTATGTCACAGCAAACGAGATCTATATGCTGGATATCGTATCACAAAATCACAAGTCCAACACTTGTTGTTGTTATTATTATCGAAGGCTTTCATGGCGGGAATCACTGGGTTGTTGTAGGTTTTTTTCAGGCTATATGGCCATGTTCTAGAGGCATGGCCATATAGCCCGAAAAAACCTACAATAACCCATTGTTATTATTATTATTTTATTATTATTAGTTCTGTAGCCTCTGAAGAAGGACATTGAAGCATATCCATAGGCTTTTTCCTAGATTAGACCATCTATTGAGCACTTAAGAGATGTAGCTCACTGCCCCACTTTTTTCTATGGACAGGACAATAACCACTATATCTCACATTTCCACTCCCTGACACCTTTCTTTTTTTTCTTAAAGCACTTTTGGTATTAATGGCTTTGGAAGCTAAATAAGATGCAGTGATATTTTAGGGCAATTTCACCTGTATAATTTAGGAATTCTTAATGCATATCCTCCACTCTTTGGTGCTTTGTTCAAGGGCATGTCATGTATCGTATCGTGCCTTACAAACCAAGAGCTACTTTTGAACTGCTGTGTCTGGATGAAATGTCAACATATCATATCATATAGTGTGTGCTGTCGCACGCTGGGCCTGTACATTAAACCGTACACAGGACATAAATTCTCTGTGCCCAACGGGACGCCGGGGCTGCCTCAGAATAAAGGCCCTTAGATTCCCCCAAACAGAGTCTTTAGAATGCTTAAAGTAAGTCCAACAAAGTTCTTTTATTAAGGAACAAACAGGTACTTTAACGGTTTTCTTAAGTCTATAGGCTCTTTCAATCTTGTCCACCAGGAACAGGCACTGTCTTCTTAACTGTAACTAACTGATGGGGAAATCCTAGCTTCTAATCTGGGCAGTCTGTACTTGCCTCTGTTGACGTGGAGCCCCTGCACCCGGTACCAACTGCGTCTGGCTTCCGCGAGTGACCCTTGCCTCAACAGAGCTCTGTAGACCTCCGGGGAAAAAGAAGGAGTTCAGGTTGCTGTGATGGCCGGCTGGAGTCCCTCAGCCAAGCTGTGGCTGTATGTCTCCTGGCCAAGCCGTAGGGCTGTATAACCCCGGCCAAGCTGTAAAAGACGAAGCTTTTCTACAGGAGCCACTTCGTTCTATGTCCTGTGCGAAAGGCTTCTCTGTGAGGACTAACTCAAAATGGCTTTTTTCCCTCCAAAACTCAACAAGGGGCGGGATCAGGGAACCTAACTATAACTGGCAGGTGGCTTACCCTATAAATGCAAATTATAACAGGAAACCCCCTGCTGCAAAATCCCAAGCATGGGATTGCACTCAAACATTTAAACACAGCAAATACATCTGGAGCTCCTGGAACAGCTGTTCCAGAACATAGTGTCTTCCCTTTTCTCATCCATTTTTTGTATTTGCATATTTAGTCTTGAACAAAGTAATATTAGCTGTGCTGAAAGGTAAAAGGTATGTCATATTTAGATTTTTTTTACTCTTCCCGGTGGGAAATGTCAGCATTTTCCACCCTGGGTGAAATGTGATTTTAAAAATCTAGGAAATGTTTCGTGTTAGTATGAAATGATTGCTTGTCGATGATAAGTGTCCCGTTAAACTGTGATAGGAGGATAATGAGAATGGACAGGCTCAATTGTGAATTGACTTGATCTCATTAGTCTTAGTTATTGGCAGTTGAGGAAGCACCACTGTTCTTTCCTTTTGAAGGATTGTTTTAACTGGTACATGAAGCTTTCTCAGCCTTCCTTCCTCTGATCTCTAATTCAGGTTGTCACTTCACTTTCCATTACAGCTTTACAGCTACTGCTGCCATGGTAGCAGTTATTGGATTACCCATCACTTCCTGAAAGTGAAAGCAAGGTTAACCTTTGAAGGCCCCTTTTTCATGGTTATATTTTGCAACATTTCAGATCCACTGAGTTTCTGGAGTTGCTGTCTTTTTTCTGCATTAACTCTGGCTTTTGGTTGTAAAGAGCTGTAAAAGAAGCTTTAAATAAATTGTATTTTAATCTAACTTCTGTCATTCTCTCCCAGGCAGCTCTATCCAAGCTTGTCACTTTTTTTAAAAAAAGAAGCAAATAAACTATAAGCTGTTTTTTTGTGAGTTTTCCGGGCTGTATGGCCATGTTCCAGAAGCATTCTCTCCTGATGTTTCACCTGCATCAATGGCAGGCATTCTAAGAGGCTGTGAGGTCTGTTGGAAACTAGGAAAATTGGGTTTATGTAACTGTGGCATGTGCAGGGTGGGAGAAAGAACTCTTGTCTGTTTGAGGTAGGTGTGAATGTTGCAATTGGCCATCTTGATTAGCATTTAATCATTCTGGCAGTAAGAAGGCAGACCTTAAAACTGCTAGGCCATTAAATGGTAATCAAGGTGGCCAGTTGTAACATTTCCACAGATATCATTTTAGTACACCATTACATATAATGCGACTTGAGCATCCCCAGATTTTGTTATCTACACAGTAAGTCCCAGAACCAAAACCCAACAGGACCCCCCTTGTAAGATTTTATGCCAAATCAATTTATACATAACATATTTTGTGTTCCTTGGGTAATAAACTTTCAAAATCATATTTCCAAATGTTAGCAGACTTTTCCCATTGTTTCCCTTAAAAAACAAAACATAGAAAACATACCCAACATCAAGGAGCTCTGGTCAATGTTGGCTTTAGTCACACAATCACATAATCAACTTCACTGTGTATCTCCCTGGGGTCAACAGCAAGAACTGCTCTCAGTGGTATTTCCTTGGTATTTGATAGATTTGGAATCCTCCTTTTGACTGAACTAAACTCTTGGAAAGGGATGAAAATACTGGTATACAGGCACCCGACTTACATATGACTCATATTGAAGAACTGGGGTTAGACAACGGGAAGTGAGAGAAATCCACCCCTTGGAAGGGAAATTCACCCCTGAAAGAGTTATAATGGGGGAAAGGTGTCTCTGCTGAAGCTTTCTCACAAATCCTTGTTTCCACAACAAGCCAAATTTTTCAAAATCCAGTTATCACAGGGACAGAAAGTGAGGTGAAATCTTCTGAAAAGGGACACACAGCAAAACAAACACCACAGGCATGTTAACCCTTCCCTATGCTATTCAAAGCTATAGAGAGTGAAGGGGAGAGGGAGAAGGTGGAGGTATACTTAAAAATGTACTTGTTCTGACTTACAAATTCAGCTTAAGAGCAAACCTACAAAATCTATCTTTTTCATAACTTGGAGACCTTCTGTACAGTCTTTTGCTGCAGAAGGCTGTAGTTGTCAGTTTGGGACCCTGTGAATTTCAAGCAGTGTTCATTTTGATGCCTCAATAATGATGAAAACTAATCTGTGGGAGCAATCACAGTGCAGTGTCTTCTTTGCAGTTTCTGCCGTGTATGATTCTACGCTGAACTTTAGAAACAATGAAAATCCAACTTTGCTGGGAGTTTTAAATGGGAAGAAATACCATGCAGATTTATATGTCAGGCAAGTATTTTTCCCCTTGTGCTTTCATTTCCTGAGCGATGTATTGTATTTGTAAGCAAAAAGAGCTGATGTTAAAATTCAAAGCAGCAAATATATGGTCTGTTCCAAAAGAAATGATTATATTTTTTGGCCAGTGCAGATGGGCCAGGAAAGGAAACTGGGGTTGAGACAGGTGGAGGGGGAACCCATGCATTCAGTTTGACCTTCTCCAGTTGAGTCCTGGCCTAGCAGTTGATATGTTAGTAAAGTGCATAGTAATTTTTGTGTCTTCACAGGCAAACATGCTGAAGAGTCTGAAGCAATGTTCTTCAACTTCAAGAACTTCAGGAGGCTAGCGTGTCTGTCAGTCAGTCAGTAGCCTTTATTTCAGTGAACAAACCTTTGGTTAAGTCAAGTGAAAGTAGAATGATGGAATACAAGATTTAAGTAATGAATAACATCACATTTGGCTTATGATTAATGGAAACAAATATCACCATCCTCTATCGGTTGAATGACTATCTTTATAATCTAAAGCAGGAACTGACTGCCAATTAGTAATGGAGATTCCATCTGAACATTAGGAAGAACTTCCTGACTGTGAGAGCCGTTCAGCAGTGGAACTCTCTGCCCCAGAATGTGGTGGAGGCTCCTTCTTTGGAAGCTTTTAAGCAGAGGCTGGATGGCCATTTGTCAGGGGTGATTTGAATGCAATATTCCTGCTTCTTGGCAGGGGGTTGGACTGGATGGCCCATGAGGTCTCTTCCAACTCTTTGATTCTATGATTCTATGAATAAGTCTCCTGAGTACTCTTTGTTACAATCTCAGCATTTACCGATTATTCATGAAGCACTTGCAGCTTTTTGTCGCTGCAAAGAGAAATTTGGCCACCTGTTTGTGCGAAGCCTGTTCTGAACACTTCCCCACCAATTGTGTCTGTTTGTGCGAAGCCTGTTCTGAACACTTCCCCACCAATTGCACAGCCCTAACTTGGCTCATGCAATCACTTCCCCCAAGTTCAAAGCCCACCCCAAAGGCATCGTTTGGGAACAGATGAAAACATCCAGGCAGCTGCAATGAGGACTTTGAATAACATCTCAAGTGAAGAGTAGAATCACTGTATTTGATCACAAGGAGCCAATTTTGAAGAGGATTTTCTTAACTTTTGGAACACACCACATGGATCCTGCTTTACTTTTGACATATTAGTTGTCCATGAATACTTTCATATTTTTTGAGTTGCTACGGTCTAAATTCCACAGTGAAAGAAAGGAGGACATTGGCTTTTTGGTTCTGTTTCCTCATGCTGCCCTTCCCTTCCTTTTATCCATCTATAGGCGGATTCCATTAGGAGAAGTCCCAGAAGATGAGCAAGAATGTTCTAATTGGCTTCACAAACTCTATCAGGAAAAGGTTGGTTTATTATTTAGGAGCCCCTGCAATGATGAAGTATTTATATGGATTGTAGTCTCTTTGTACACAGCAGTGTATGTTGCAATGCATATGTTAAAACTGTGTTTCTTAAAGGAATAAAAATCAGCCGTTCATAATGACGAAGGAAGAGCAAAGGAAAACAGAGGCCTCCCTTAGAGCTGTTTTCTTCTTACAGCTCAAAGCACAATCTGCTGCTGGATCATTTTTTATTGGGCTGTGTTGTGGATTGTGTACCAGGCACTATGTATAGCACTATTCCCACCATTTTCTCTCTCCCCCCACAACTCCACCTTTCCACAGAATTCAAATTGAATCGAAATTGTCAAGCAGCCATGCTAAGAATGGAATTGTACTCAGTTGTTCACTTTACAGGCCTTTTCTCCAAGATTGGGACCCAAGGTGGCTTACAGATAAAAACAAATAGAAATAAAATCACATGTTGCTAAAAATGTACAGAAATCAAAGTTTTCTCTTTGTAGAATTGTCACCATTGAAAAAAAATTAAACGTAGAATAAATGTATGCAGCACAGTAGACCATTTTACATAGTTTCCATGTAAAACAGTATCCAAACCCTTGTATATGTAGGAAGAGTTTCAACTGTTGGTCATGAGGCAGCAAACCTGCCCTCCCTTGAAATTGACAAATGAAGGCATTTGGAGCCACATTTGGGTTGTCTTCTTCATCAGAATGTATTGCTCCAAAATGTGTAAAGGTCTCTAATTCTTTAGCATAAATCCACCAGAGGAAATCAGCAAATTATAAAGAACTAGCTTGGGTACCCAGCGTTGCCTGGGCTATTTGAAAAAGTGGTTTTTTTTAATTTTACAAAATGCATAAGGTTGTCAGTGAACTACAACTCACATCATGCCAGGTTACCTCCCTGAAACTCCATCAGTAGTTAAAGTTTGTCGTGATGGGCAAGTTTGCTCTAGATGCATCTTTGGTGGGGTTCAGTGTGCTCTCTGGCTGCAGGATAAACTAGAACTCCCACCATGGTGGGTCAGTCCCCTCAAATCCCTCCAATGCTTTCAGTTGATCATGGAGGTTCTGCGTGCCACGTTAGCTCCAGGGCTATCACTGGTGGGGTCCAGAGTGCTCTTTGATTGCAGGTGAACTATAAATCCTAGTACCTACAATGGCTATAAATCAAGATGAATTCTCCCCAAACTTCTCCAGTATTTTTCTTTAGTCATCGTGGTTCTGTGTGCCAAATGTAGTCCAGGTCCATTGTCAGTGGGGGTCACAGTGCTCTGACTTGATGCAGTGTGAACGACAATTTCCATCGTATGAACCCCCAAACTCCTCCAGTATGTTTAGCTGCTGATTAGTTCTGTTGTGCAGACAGATTTGAAAAGAGTAGGAAGGGTTAAGGGAGAGGCAGTGGGCAGGATCATGCAAATTTCACATCAATGGTTTTTTTCATGGTTTTGAAAAACAGGAAAAGAATTTGAGCTCTGCTGATCAGGTTTGGCTTCCAGAGAAACCTAGCAGTGATGGATTATTCCTTACTTCAACCCTGAGAATGTGGCTGGATCCCAAGTATAGTCCTGATTACTTTTGCCCCCAACCTCCCAAATCTCACAAATCATGCACAATTCTTCCACTTCTTTCAGAAGAATATTGATGCCCACCAGAAATGGATGGACTTTGGGGGCAAGAAATAATGTATTCTTCTATTTCTAGCAACAAAAAAGGGAAAATAAAGGACTGGAAATTAGGATTTTATGTACATAGTAAAGGATTAAAGCAGGTATGGTGTACATGGGTTGTCCATTGTCAAGGTTTAACTATATGGCAGACATCTAAATTTGAATATGAATTTATAGTGTGAAGATGAATATATGTATACAAATTAACATAAATGTAAGAGGAACTATTTACATAGTTGTTAAGGATTGTAGTTTTTATTATGTGGTTGTATTGTGTGGCCTTGTTCCTTCGTTCTTTGGGTTTCTGTGAACTTCCTGTTGAACATCAACCTCAATGCCTTTTAGGCAGACAGATGTTTAAAAACATAATGGCTGAGATTATACATCAAGAAGGTGGAGCTCATCAAATTACAAGGCAATTACCAGTGAAAGCTCTCCAGCAAATTGCAACCAAATGTACTTTGCACCTGGAGCTATGCATGTTGTTAGGACTTTGCTTTCATTTCCACTGCAGTGTTTCTATAACCAAAAAAGCAGTGGCACCTTATAGCTGCATAGCAGTTTGTCTCTCTGGGAAATTAAAACTGCTTGATAGGAAAAGGAAACAAAAGCTTAGAATAGACATCATCATCATTACCATCATTATCATTAATGTTAGCTGGCACCTTTTTGGGGATATACATCATAAACTAATTTGCAATTGCATAATTTAGAGTTGTGATATCACATTCTGAAATTGTATTTCCAGAAATGGTGTGTTGTCATATTTGGAACGACTGTTCATGCTGAGTAAGCACTTGGACACTGTGAAGTTGCTGTTGTTGTCAACTTTATTCTGCTTTGCCCCTTTAAGGATCAGCACAAGTCTCTGGCATGTTTGTGTGCTGGGTAGGCAACAGAGCCCCATCATTTCAAAGTTATGCATTAAAGACTGTGATGTGGGATCTCAATCTTTATTTATGTACCTCTCTTTTCCCTAAAATTAGAATTCAAGGACAGATTAACTGAGATTTGAGGCAGTTGTGCCCTGTGTTCTTGGATCAAGTTATGAGCAAGCGACAGTTGATTTTTTGTTTGTTTGCTTGTTTTAGTAAGAGAAGCATATTCATGTTATGGACATCCAAAGGGAAGATGTTTATGTGTGGATTGATGTGTCTTCTACTCACTGATCCCATTCTTGTCATTCCCTCCTTAACCAGGACTCCTTTCAAGAGGAATACAACAAAACAGGAGTCTACCCTGGTACTCCAATAGTGCCATCCCGGCGACCATGGACTCTTTTGAACTGGCTTTTTTGGGCCTTATTGCTTCTATATCCTTTGTTCAAGTTGCTCATCAACATGATCAGCAGCGGCTCTTCACTTACACTTGCCACATTTGCCTTTGTCTTTGTAGCAGGTGAGTTGTGTGCAAACATAAGAGTGCATCTAGAAAAAAAAATATTGCAAGGAAAAAGCCCCTACTCTCTATTGACCCTACTCTCTCTATCTGCGCTACATATAAAATCAGCAGTTGGATTCTGGCATGATAGTTGTGTGGCATAAATAGTGCTGGAATGCAGTTGGCTGAAGTTTTGCAGCATTGTACTAACCATCCCTCAAACATAACCTCATCTTCCCCTTCTTTCTTTTGAAAAACAGAAAATTAGGCTGGAAAGTGCTTGTGGAAAAGTACATCAAAGAACATACTTTTCTTCTGTCCAGGGAACAAAGAGGAAAGGAATACATTGAAGTTAACACATTTTCAAATACACTGTACCAAACTAATCCTTTTCCTCACCTCAGCCCCTTTCATTAAAGATTGTTCTTTGGAAAGACTAAATTATCAAGTTAGCAAAACTATGGGTACAGCAGTTTCTGAATCTTTCAATCTTACCTTCTTCATAGTATTTAAAAGGAGGTAGAAGGGAATGTTTACCTGATTTCTTTATGATACAGTCTTGTGCATTACTCAAGTACCCAGTCTTTTGCTATTTTATAAGAATTTTGTTCTTCTCCATAGATGCATGGCAGATTGTGCTCCCTTCTTATTTTATCCTATTCTACAAAAAAAAGTGAGATTAGCTTTTTGTTTGCATTTCCTTCTGTTTCTGGCCATTTTAGTGTGTGCTTCATGGCTAAGTGGGGATGTGAAATTGGATCGTCCCACTCCTAAGCTGACGAAATTTGTTGGATTTGTATTTCCCTACAAAAATATCCACCTCACTTAGTGTGTGCTTCATGGCTAAGTGGGGATGTGAAATTGGATCACCCCACTCCTAAGCCGACGAAATTTGTTGGATTTATATTTCCCTACAAAAATATCCATCTCACTTCTCAAGACACAACATAGGGGGGAAAACATGTAAGAATAAATAGCTCTTCAGGATGTTACTGCAGGCCTCCCAACTTGTGCCGTGGTCTTCAATGTACACTCTAAGGCTATGCTGTCAAGGATTGGTCTTCAAGTTGTCTTAGGTAAGCATGGCCTGTCACTGTTGGCATTTGTGCCCACTCATTGGATCAAGTTTTCTTTGCCTTGTTGAGATTGTGCTGATTTGGGTGTGGAGGAATTTATGCACTTCCTTCTCCGGAATATATCACAACTTGGTGGAGCATGATCAACCAGGAAACAAGGAAGACTAATTTATAATATTTCCCCCTATTTTTCTTAATGAAGGCAAAAATGAAGGTGCTGAAATGTCTTAAGGGTGACTGGGGTGATTTTGGGATCTTTGTTGCTGGCAGCTTCTCTCAGGACATTCAATTTCACTTTGCTTTTTGTTTTTGTTTTACAGTATTGTTTTTTTGTTTTGTTTTGTTCTGATAACTTTGTTTTAGTCAATGGATAGGGTTTATACACTGAATCTTACATTTACCGAATTGTAGGCTGATGCCGTTTAACAATAACAGCCAGATTGCGGAACTCTCTAATTTGAAAGTATAGAGTACAATAAAAGATTTTTTCCCCTTAGGTAATGGAAAGTAGAGCAGCCTTTTATAGCATGTTCTTTCATAGACCACCTGGAGTGGGTTTCTGTAGTTCACACGTTTCTTTGTTCTGCAACATCCTATTCCAAAATGTTCCCTTATGAGATCTGCTTCACTCTTGTCAAACCAGGCATTTCAGGATTGGAGAGTGTCATGCCTTTTCATTATAGATGTGTTCAGGTAAGATGTCCTAGGATAATTCAAAGCAGTCTGTGAGGAAATTGGTTTGCTTTCTCTTGCCTGTAATTCTCCATTTTTTAAAGTGTTATCTCGTTCCTACCTTTATGCCCTGGCCTGATCTCTAACTTGTGGCATTCACAGCATGCAACAGAGCAAAGCAAATTGGTACTCTGTTCAAATGGGAACTGTACGACAGGATGTTGTGAGCTGCAATTGCAAAGAACCAGAAGTTTGTTCCTGTTGGTAGGAGTTTGCTGGCCTGCCAGCTTTTGCAGGCAATGTTCTGTTTTGCCCTTATGCAGATGCAGGTGAGGTTCACAACTAACTTCAATAGATTTTTGTGAGTTTATCAAAACTGAAGAGCCCTGGTTTTGTGGAGGTTATTTAAGCAGTACCAGTTATAAAATCTCACTGTCCTGGACAGCTAGATTATGGTAATGGGATATAGTAATTTAGGGTTGTTGGGGGACAATGAAGTGCTTGCCCTCTATACCTCTCTGTAATCTGGGCACCTCTGAACGCTCTACCGTGAATGTATAGTTTGCACATGGCTCTCAAAAGGGAAAACTGCATTGATGTAACCCAAATCCCTATAGTGGTAAGGAAATTTTTCTGTCGGAGATGATGCAGAAGAATTAAAATCTTGCTGCTGGTCAGATGGTGGCACATACATTTAATGTATGTGCCATATTATTCTTGGATTGGCCAAATGGTGCCATATTACAGCTCCCAAGTGTAATATGGCTTCTTTTCATTTGATATATTACGTCTAGGGGACTATTTTGATATCATGTTTCTTACAACAACATAAACACATTACATTCTTAAGGCTTACATGTCTTCTACCTAACCACAACATGAAGTGAGAAAACAACTCTACTGACATTGTTGTGCAGTAATTTGTTTGATTATTTCCCAAACTAGCATTGATATTTAGGATAATCTCACAAACTCAATACTGGAAAGGATGTGCTGAGTTTTTAAAGGAGAGATAAAGATTATGCTTCTGAGTATTTCATAAAAGGAGCATCTGAGGTGCTATGTAATGCCTCCACCTTATGCATTTTTACAGGCAAGAGAATGAAATGATATTTTAAAAGCCTTGCAAATAGTGATAGATAAAATAGCATGAAAAGATTTACTATGGTCTGGTTAAGGCCAGATTTGATTGTTTTAATGGAAAGGATTTAAGGGTGTTCTTCAGTCTGTAATCATACTTCTCTGTGGGTAGCAGGGTAAAGATTTGAAGAGGCAATTCTCCTCTTTTAAGACCTCCTCCTATACAAGGGATTGTTCCTAAACTACACAAGCAATTGTCAGTTGACTAAATTACAGAAAGAAGAAACATTGTTTTAATTGCTCATGTTGCATGGACTACTGCATGTTCAGTGCATGCAGTTTATCTGAAGCTACTTTGAACATAATGCATTTTAAACTTTCAAACAAGTATGCATCTGAAACATTAATGAACATTCATAAATAATCAGAAAGCAAAGGAGTCCCTATAACATGTTGATGGCACAGGTGTCATTGAAGGCGCAGAATCAGAGACTGCAAAATAAATATGGAAACATGCCATCCATACATTTGAAGTCTTTCACAATGGAAGTTATGTTGTGAAAATGCTTGGACTGATCTCATAAGAAACCAGAACATTTTTTTAAATACCCATCTGAAATAGCCCAGAATCCTGTTGGAGGATCATGCTCTGGCTTCCCTCTGTGGCTGTACTTTTTACATACTTTCATAAGGAGGCATCCAGTGCCTTTTCATGCGACAACACTTCCATTGTCCTGCAGTGCAACATGCCAACATAAAGGCAGATGTAGTACATCGCCACAGCTCCTGACACAGCCACTGGAACAGCTATTACTATGTCACATGGAATAGTCTCACAGAGTCTTGCATTTCACAGATGTTGTACATGGTATTTGCCATAATCTTGAATAACCATGTTAGATTGATATTTTATTTTATTTTGTGGGGTGTGGGTAAATCCATAAAGAAAGGTTAAATGCTGAGGTTGGGTGTTGTTATTTTTTAAAAAAATAGCAGTTGTCACACAGAAGCTTTTCACTAGTTCTAGATCCTATCTGAACTTGGAAGCTAAGCTAAGTCAGGTCAGTCATGATTTGTGCTTAGATGGGTGGGCACCAGTTAATACCAGGTGCTGTAAGCTAATTTTCAGAGTTTGGAACTGACAAAGCAACCTTTGAGTGTTCCATACCTAAGAAAACCATATGAAATTCACGGAATTACTGAAAGTCGACAGCCAACTTAAAGGCTTATATACACACACATGTATATATAATCCATGGTGAAGTAGTGGCACCTGTCTTTGGTCGAGTCCTATGTTTAGCGTCTATAAGCTGTCCTTCTAAAAGCCCACCCAGAAGTGGTTCTGAGAATGGCAAGGCCGCCAGTCACTCACAGTTGTCACTGTTGCCATGACAGGAAGATTTATATGTTTAGGCCAGGGTCCTCAAACTTTTTAAACAGAGGGCCAGGTCACAGTCCCTCAAACTGACGGAGGGCCGGATTATAATTTTTTTTAAAAATGAATGAATTCCGGTGCACACTGCACATATCTTATTTGTAGTGCAAAAGCCACTTTAAAACAATACAATAATTAAAATGAAGAACAATTTTAACAACTATAAATTGATTAGTATTTCAATGGGAAGTGTGGGTCTGCTTTTGACAGATGAGATAGGATTGTTGTTGTTATTGTGTGCTTTTGAGTCATTACAGACTTAGGTTGACCCTGAGTGAGGGCCAGGTAAATGACCTTGGAGGGCCGCATCAGGTCCTCGGGCCTTAGTTTGAGGACCCCTGGTTTAAACCAATGGTTCTCAACCTGTGGGTCCCCAGATGTTTTGGCCTTCAACTCCCAGAAATCTTAACAGATGGTAAACTGGCTGGGATTTCTGGGAGTTGTAGGCCAGAACACCTGGGGACCCACAGGCTGAGAACCACTGCTTTAGACCCAAGGATCTGAGTGTCAGTGGGTGGAATGGCATAATTTGGAAAGCAGGTTTGCCAAGGCTACTTATACTGTAAATTAAAGTGGTGGTGGATGGTTTGGTATTACATGTTACTGCACATTGCTTCATTCATGGATTTTAATTTCACCAAGGTTTGTCAGACTCTCCGTTTAATGAATACAAGAGTTTTTCAAGGGAAGCTGCAAGAAACCCATCTACTGGCCATAGGAAGAATAACTCCTCTATAAGAACCATTACACTTTGCATGTGAACACTATGGTGAATGAATGGCAAGGACAGCTATTATTAGAAGAGGAAGAAACATATGTTTCTATTTTAAGTTTCTGTAGGACTACCATAGTAAAATTGTTTTGTCGTAAACACTTTTTTTGATTGATACATGAATTATTTGCTTGACTTTTCAGCTATGCAGCTGGGAATGGTTACTGTTTATACATCATCTGGCTTTCTCAATTATATAGCTGTGTATTATTTCTCGGTAAACACTACAAAACAATATTAGCTATACAATTTCCTACAATGCTGGACCTTATATAAATTTTAATGCAGCCTAATAATCACTTAAAGATTTTTATGATTGTGACCACATATGCTCATAGTTTCTAGCACTACTTTTTTCAGCTGTGAATACTCTCTTACAGGAACATTTCCATTCAAATAGCCATGGCGTAATATCAAATTACTTTGTTAAGCATTGCAAAATTGCTCCACTACGCTAGGTTTTTGCTCTTTCTATCAAATTGCTGTTGTGCCACTTTGAAAAATCAGTGGGAAGTGATCCTTGTTGTGGGACCAGCTCTGTGTACCTGTAGTTCACTTTGGTCTCAGAGCAGCATTAATCAAGCCTATATCCCATTGAATCTGTTTGAAACCAGTGGATAGATTTATTGCAGTTTGAGCCCACTGTAACTACCATGACTCAGTGCTATGGAATCAGGTTTACAAGGTCTTTAGCCTTCTCTACCAAAGAATGCTGGTGCCTCACCAAGTCTCATTGAAAGAAATAGGCTTATGATAAGCTTCTATTGTATTCAAGCCTCCCTGCCACAACTATCTTTGTCAGGTGAACAGGTATTCAGGAGGTGATGCATGGCATGTTTCCCCTCTTTACACTGTTATTTTCACTCTTGCATCATTCATTGTCAAGGTTCCTATTGATAACTTCTCTTTATATCCCTACAGCCCAAAGTGTTCATTTCTAACAAAAACAGTAGGAGTTTTGGATAAGTAATTTGCTTGAATAGCAGTGCTACTCAAGTAGGAGGGGAGAAGTTATTGGGTCCTACTAGAGAGTGCATCATCTTTAAAGTAACATCGGTAGTGGAGTTTAACTCAGCAGAATTTTTTTCTAATATAACTGCATGAGCATGTCTCTCTGACTGAACAGTGCATGTGTTTTCTGTGTGTGTAGATGTGTCTGTGTTCCTCTTTCTCTCCCCCCCCCCTTCTTTCTAGGACTCTGCTAGGTGACTATTGGTTAAGGACCTTGGAGAGCGCTTGAAGCTAGTAAGTGATATTGTTTGAGGCCACCCAGCAGCCAAGAATTTCCAAGGGAATTTAGAAAAATGTAGGTAGCGCTGGGTGTGCTAAAGGCTGAACTTTCTCTGTTAAGACTTCTGCCAAAATTTAAATCATGTTTACAAAAAAAAGAAGCAAGCTATATAGGATGTTCAGGGTAATACTTCTGTTACTCCCAAAAGCTTTCTGCAATCTGTAGGGTGGAATAGCAATATGACCTGGAGGAGTAGGCACCCTGGAGAGAAACCAGAGGTTCAGAATACTGGATCCATCCCATTTCTTTTCCATACAGATCACTTTAAGATCAGTCACATTGTTATAGCTGTTAGCAAGCACATAATTTACAACTTACTAATAAGAAAAAGTGAGCTAATATTATATACATATCACTGGAAAGCAGAATCAAATGCAAAGGGGGGGGGGGGTTATGAAAGGGAGACCTACAAACTCAGATCTTGAGAAAACACAAACAACTGTGGTGCCAATGGCTCTCTGAGGAATTGCAAACAGGAATGCCAAAACATTAGAATGAAGTTGCCATAGACAATAGCTGTTACAAAAACCAAAACTGCTAGGAAACTGAATACACAGTGGAACAATGCCTCTTGGGAATTGATGGTCCAAAACTCCAGCTGGTAACACCTGGTTGATTGTAAACCAATTATAAAGTAATTGTTAATATTAATATTTCACTTTGGGTTTTTGAGGAGGATTGACATGCAATAATCATTTTATCACATACTTCTATAATAGAAAACATTGCTTTGCATGGGAGGGTTTCAGATTCAATTCCTGGTGTCTTTAGTTAAAAGAATCAGGAAACCGATGACAGGATGGATATCACTCTACCTGAGAATATTGTGCCACTCATGGTAATTAACATCAATTATGGAATAAATATATAGCAGGGTTTGGTGTAAAATGGGTTTTTGTGTGGCTCAAACTGAGTGCTTTGAATCTGGTTTTCCTGCTTCTTGGGAGGAGATTGGACTCTTCCATATCTAGGATTCTATGATTCTATGATTCCTGCATTTACCTGTCTCTACAGGTCTTTTTCATGCACATGGGTTTATGTACATGATTCTAAAGTGCCATCGAATCTAATGCATACCTCAATTTTGCAGATGCAATTTAGCCAAAAAGGGGGAACATTAGACTAAATATAGTATATTGTCTGTGCTTTAGTAGTTTGCTTGCAGATGAAAGATACCAGCTTCTGAAAGTATACTTCATGGTATTATTCTTGTGCATTTCACTTCAACAGAGCTATAATAAGAGCATTCTGATATGGAAAGATGGCTGCAAATAGATTGGCTTGCATTGTGGTCTAGGGTGCCCTTACTTTTAAAGGTCTTACACAATGGCATATGTAAGTCCAGAAGAGCACTCTATCCCTTGGGATTGATTTCTGATCTCTTGAGTACACATCACTTGCTTTTTTGAGTCTGTTCAGGAGTTTGATCTGTGAAATGTCTCTTCAGTGTTTTTCATTTCAAGTCTTTTTAGAGTTTCTAGTTCAGAAAGGTACATTTTCTGTCACACTAAATACTAAAGATACTTCTTGAAGAGGCAGGGATAAAGAAAATTGGGCTACAGCCACCTTTGCCTAAGCTTATCTGGCACTGTTAATAGGGTGCACAGTCAGTGCTTGAATAACATGTCATACCTGAGTCCGATGTTTTCTTCTGCTTCTATTCTTGTGCTCAGGATTAATAATCAAATGTGACTTAGAACAAGAAATTGCTATTTTACTAGCCAGACGCCTATCTTGCACCTGGCTGGTTCTGTCTTGTTCTAGTGATACCCTTGATGACTAGTCCTTCTCCTCTGGAAAGGTTGTTACACTGTAATTTTAATGCTTGTTAAGATCAACCTTCCTGGCTGATCAAATAGGCCAGAGGAGGACTGGCAGAATGGGTGAAGGTGGTGATCAATGCCTCCTTGGAACAAGGCAAAGTTCAAACTTGCCTAAAGGAGGCAGTTGTGAGACCTATATTTAAAAAGCTATCCTTGAACCTCTCTATAATGGATAACTATCAGCCAGTGTCCAATCTTCCCTTTCTAAGCAAGGTCTTGGGGTGTCTGGAGGCCTCCCAACTCCAGGGATTTCTTTATGAAACAGATTATCTAGATCCTTTTCAATCTACTTTCAGGCTTGGCTATGGAACAGCGACAGCTTTGGTTGCCTTGGTAGATGACCTAGAGAGCTAGACAGGGGAAAATGTGTCTGTTGATTCTCCTGAAAATCTCAGCAGCTTTCGATGCCATTGACCATGGTATCCTTCTAGGTCATCTCACTGGAATGGGACTGGGAGGCACTGGCTTACGGTGGCTCTTGTCCTTCCTGGAGGGCTGTACCCAGGTCATGCTGGGGAGCGTCTGTTTGAGCTCCTGGGCATTGCCCTGTGAGGTTCCTCACGGTTTCATGCTGTTTAATTTATACATGAAACTGCTGGGAGAGGTCATCCGGAGTTTTGGAGAATGGTGCCACCTATATGCAGATGATACCCAGCATTACTACTTCTTTCCATCTAATGCCAAGGAAGCTGTCCTGACCCTAAACCAGTGTCCATCATCAGTAATGGACTGGATGAGGGAAAATAAATGGAAGCTTAATCCAGACAAGACAGAAGAACTCCTGGTCAGCCAGAAGGCAGAGCAGGGAATAGGGATTCAACCTGTGCTGGATGTGGTTACACTCCCCCTGAAAACACAGGTCTGCAGTTTATGGGTCCTCCTGCACAATTAAAACTTGGGCACCAACTGCTCCCATTCCTTGAGAAGCCAGATCTGGTTATGGTGGTTCGTGCCTTAGTTGTATCCTGTCTGGATTACTGTAACATGCTCTACGTGATGTTGCCTCTGAAGAATGCTTGGAAACTTCAACTGTTCCAAAAAGCTGCAGCCAGGTTGCTAACAGGCTGGCTACAGAGAGCAAACAACCCCCATACTGAAGCAGCTCCACTGGCTGCCAGTCTGTTTCTGGGTACAATTCAAAGTGCTGATTGTGACCTTTAAAGCCCTAGCTGGTTCAGGTCCAGGCTATTTGGCTGACTGCATTCCCTTGTACAAACCTGTACAGGCTCCGAGATTTTCAGGAATGGCTCTTCTCTTGGTCCCACCTCCATTGCAAGCATGGTTGGCGAGAATGAGAGAGCGGGTCTTCCTTCTCAATGGCCGCCCCACGACTCTGGAACTCCTTGCCTTGGGAAGCCAGAACAGTCCCCTCCATGCTGTCCTTCCAATGGCAGGCCAAAACTTTCTTATTCAGACAGGCTTTTAAAGATGAAGGTGTTTCAGATCTAGTCAAGGGTGCTGTGGTTTTTAACTCTAAATATGTTTTAGATAGATTTTAACTGATTTTTTTAGTGCAGTTTTGTTTAATTCTCTTTTAATGGTTGTATATTTGCATATTTAAATTATATGCTAATGGTTTTATGTCAAGCTGCCTTTGAGAAGATAAAGTGAGGTATAAATCAATATAATAATCCATTTGATCACATTTAATGTGTTTTCTCTCATTTGAAGCTTATGCTTACTTCAGAGGAAAGGCATATTGAATTTTTGTTTTTCTTTTGGGGCTGGGGTCAACTATAGCAGTACTGAAACAGTGTCAACTAGTATATGGGAATCATGCTAGCCAGCATAATCAGTGCTAAAGAATGCTAAATATCGCTTGGGGGGGGGGGCATGATTCTTGCCCAATGTATAAGTTACCTGGAAGGTAGAATTTAAGTTCAAAAATAATAAAATAAACTTAACTAAATTTTAACTTTTTTGCAGGTACAGAATGGAAAAACGTCCCCTTTTTACTTGGATTTTGCTGTAAATATCGCCCATTTTTCTCAGAATTATAGTTGGGAGACTATAGATCAAGCATGCACACCTCCAGATGTTTGAGATTCCAATTCCTAGAAGCCCTAACCAGCTTGTCCAACTGAGAGGAATTCTGGGAGCTGAAGTCCAGAACATCTGGAGGGCCACTGGATTAGTCATTGCGCTATAGATCCTGCTTTAAATCAGGAGCCGACCATTAAAAGGATTAGTCTTTGTGCATCAAAATATTTGACAACTAACCATGATCGACTTCACACAGAAACATTTATTTGTACCACAATTCCCCAAAGGCTCATTCTTTTTCTGTTCTTTGGCATAATGTTCTAAAGTAACATAATATTAATAAGGTGAGCAAGAGCATTTAAAATGGTTTTCTCTATGTGAGAAAATTTGTTAATGGTTTCACTTCTTTCTTGAGCAGTTCTTAAGACAAATATTATTTCCTTATTTCAGCTTCAGCTGGTGTTCGATGGATGATAGGAGTCACAGAAATAAACAAAGGGTCAACTTATGGCAACCACAGTCACAAGGGGAAAATAAAGTGAAATATCCAGAGACTGCTTCACGCCCAAAGGAAACACACATGCCTGTTCGAAATGGTTGTCCATATCAATTTCCTTCAAACACAAGGATCAGGAAGACCAACAGAGAGAAGGTCACATGTTTGCTGAAATCATGCTCCTCTTTCCCTTTGATTCACACTCTGACATGGAACATTTGTCGATATTCTGCCCAAAATTTTAACATTTTTCCTACCCGGTTTTTCACAGGAAAAATCTGTTGAAAATTAAGGAACACAAAATATGCCAGGGGGCAGTTTAGCAAGGAAAGATTCAAAGGAATTAATGTTTGTTTTCTCCCCTCACCCCATTTCAGCGGATAAATAATAAATAGATTAATAAAATTTACTTTTGTACAAGGTGACTCAACTAGATGTTTTACATGTAAGAACACGAAAAGATGCTTAGCGGATCAGATCAAAGGGGTCTGTTGTCAACAGGCCTGTTTCCAGAGGCTTCCAGGTATTCTTGAGAGATCCACAAAGCAGAACATCAATGAGATGGCACCTCAGCAGATGGTACTGAGGATCATACTACCTTGGATTCTGGGGTTAAAAGAAAGTCACTGTGGCTAATAGCCACTTGCTGCCTTACCACATAATATTTTCCCACTCTCCTTTAAAGCTATACGAGTTCAGAGTCTGTGTTAGATCTTGTGGGACCCATCCCCAAATCTTAACCATACATTCCATGAAGTTATACTTCTTTCTTTCTGTTCTGAATTTCCCAATATTTAAACTCAGTGGATGACACTTGCCTCTAGAATTATGAAAATGGTGGAAAAAATCACAATTTCCAAATGTTTTGTTATGCACAATATTATACATTTGCACTATATCCCATTTCTTATGCATTCCTCAAATCCATAAAAATTTTCAATGGTTATATTTTTTCTTTATTGTTACTTTATCATTTCACTTGCCTATTTTTACAACTCTAGTCTTTTGAGATGCAACTACCAGAATTTTTTAAGTGCTGTCATACCACAAATTGCAATAAGGTATAGTTTCCTTTGCTATTAGCTTCAGCATAGAATTTCAATCTTTCACAGCCTATATACTTATGGCCCTCCCCCTACCTGTAACTGCCAACATAGACCTTACAGTGCATTTGTAGCTGGATGATTTAATCCATTTCATCTCCGTTCTCTCTGGTGCCTTTGGTGAAAAACATCCAAAATTATTTGAAACTGCAATTGCAGAAAAGAGTCTTATCAAATCATTATCCAAATGAGCATTCACAATTTCGGAAAAGACGTAAAGACACTTATCTTTTGCAGAACCCATGTTTTTGCTCTAAGATCATTTAAGTTTTAATAAAGTGGTCAACCAGATTACCTAAATAGAAGCACCTACAATTTGCTTTTTGGGAATGTGGACAAACCTGTTTTACTCAATGAGGGTATGCACACACTTGAAAAATGTGCACAAAAATACATGCAACAGATACTTTAAAAATATTTGCAATTTATTTCCATTCTCTGTATTAACGTAGCATTTCAGAGAAAACTACAATTTTCTGTTTCTACTCTAGTAACCTAAAGTTGGCTTCCAGGACATTACATAATTGATGCTGCCCTCCCCAATACAAGAAGCCTATCCAGATAAGGCATGCTATCTGCTGCCTTTGCACCAGGCAGGCAAGTTATCATTCATTCATTCATCCTTCCTGCCTGTCAAAAAGTCTCTGCAAGTCTAATGATGAATATGGTAACTGACCCCTTAGAAGTTTGTATGACTCCCAGGCTTCCAAGAAGGGAGGAATCTTTTCTAAAGGACCACTTCTCTCCTTTCAATGACACCCTTCTTCCTGAAGAACCACATTCTCAACTACTATCCCTGAAAGCCTTGATTCCAAACATTGTATCCCTTATCTTCTCTAGATTAATTAGGTCACCCCTGAGGGATCTCACTGCACCAAACACACACAACCCATGCCCAGTAAGAACACAGTTATATGTGTCACAAACTCTTACAGATGCTTAACTTATCTGGTTGCAGTTTTTAATTTGGCACTTCTGACAGAAACTGACATTTCATCAGATGAGGCTATCCTCATGTTTACAAGTTTGCCATACTTTTAACTAGCTCTCTCCACTTTTGTTGCAGCTATTTAGTTTGGGATGGCCATGTTTTAAAAACTAGAAGTTACTTGCACGTATTGAAAGAGAACTTGTAGCACCATAGAGACAGAGAACAAAATGTATAGCTTATCACAGACCTGATTTACTTCCTCAGACTGTTTCCAAGCTCCATTTGTATTTAAAAAAAGGTTTGTTACACAACTGTCTATGATTTGGAGCCCTTTAGTAAGAACATCCATTGTGAAAACATCTAAATCTGGATCCACTCCTTGAAGAATGCTCACTGACTACCATCTCCTACACATAGGCAAATTATCATTTAACCCCAAATAAAAGGGTATTGGCCAAAACAATATAAAATACTTAATTCTGATTTAGTGCATCATTAAAGCAGTTTCCGACTGTCTTTAGTAACAGTTATTTACTTCCGATGCACAACTGTTATAAAAATGGCCTTAACAAAAGTACGACTGCTTATATATAAACACAGTAGAAATGAGAATATTCTGGGTGGAAGCCTTCTTAAGGAGCTAATAATGGCCCCTTAGCTTCCAAAAGTTGCATACCTCTGCTTTAAAACTCTACATGGGCATTAAGATTATTTAATCTTAAAATTGATCATTTCTCTCTCATTTCAATACCATTATTTTTGCTGAAATAATCATTTTTTGAAAATAAGTGTATCTTGGATTTCTTCTAGCTTCTAACATACTAATTTGAAGTGACACAGTCGTATATTTTAATCAAAATTACAAGCATACCTTCCTTTGCAGCCAACCGCCCTCTAGGGGTCATAGGGAGATTTTTTTTTTACTTGGGCTTTTACTTGGGCTTATTACTTCAGCCTTACACTTAAAGCAAACATAATTCACACCTGCAAACAAACTCGAAAGAAGTGACTTACCTTCTCAATAGATGATATGGCAGGAAGTCCCTAATGCAGTGGTTCTCAGCCTGTGGGTCCCCAGGTGTTTTGACCTACAACTCCCAGAAATCCCAGCCAGTTTACCAGCTGTTAGGATTTCTAGGAGTTGAAGGCCAAAACATCTGGGGACCCACAGGTTGAGAACCACTACTCTAGTAATATTTTACAACAACTACAACAAAAACTGAACTCAATTGTTTAGAAGCAGCAAGAGGGCAGGGAGAGGCAGAGAAATAAAGCATGTAAAACAACCTATGGGAACTTAAATTATATTTCAACAATGAAATAAGGAATAAAAGACATCCTAAAATAAACAATTTATTGAGAAAAAGCCTTTAAATTTTATCAATCAGCCTTAGCTTAACAAATCTGAACCTGGCCAATAAAAAAAACAAAACAAAAAAGGTAGAAGTTCACAGTCAGTGCACTCAACAAACAGGAGATAAAAACAAGATCCAGAATGTCTGAAAACACTAACCTTTTTTTCTTTTTTCTTTTTGAACTGAGAAAGTTCAAAAATACTACATATTAACATTACAAGTCTCTCAATCATATGAGAAAAGGTGGAGAAGGGACAGAAATACGGTCATGGTCCATTCTACAGTAGTAATGGCACTTTCACTGAAACATGCAGCTTCTTTAAAATCGTGGGCGCTGTCACGGAAGCAACGTGTGCCAAGGGAAACATACAAGAGCAGCAAAAGAAGTGACCGGATCACTTGTGCAGTCTTCAGTCAGGGTTAGTTTTTGAGTTTGTACACTGTTCAACAGTCTTTATGTAAATATTACATACGGTAGCGATTAAGAGAGATTTCACTACTAGAGTACTAGAGGCCACGTGTTGCATATACCTTCATTCTTCATCTGTGCACACCTGGAGTGGTTGAGAGAACCGGGAACAAGTTCAAGAGGAGCTCTAAAAGGCTATGCCATATTTTGGCAGGAGCAATGCTCATTTGCATTAAATGAACTTATGGCATCTTCTACTAAAAAATGGCAACTCAAAAAGTAATTACTATCATGGTAAAATTAAACAATTCTATTTGTATTTCTTTCTAGTCCTTATACATGTGAAGATTAATTTATCTATGCATTCTTTCCTGTCTAAGAGGAAAATGAGAACAGATCCTTGTCTTGAAGGGTTTGCACATGCTTTATAAAGTAACTAGGTTGTTATAAATTAACATTATGAATTAGATAACACTGGGATATTATTATTACTATTACTATTATTATTAATTATTATTACCCCACTTTTTCTCTCAAAAAAGAGACTCAAAGCAACTTACAGTAAAAACAATACAATTTGAAGCCCCAAAAACATACACATATTACATTAATTACATTATCAAAAATAAACACTCTTCCAGGGAGGCAGTTCATATTCCATTCATTGCAAAGGAATAATCCACTCCTGGGGTGGAAGAAAATGACATTTTTTAAAATTATTGAATTGTCTTAGCCTTTCATGCCTCCTGGTTACTTAATTCAGTCAGGCATAAACCCATTTGGTAACATTTTAAGGAAGAAGGGAAGACCATAGAGTTGGTATTATTAAGGGAACTTTTGGTATGGAGAACGGAAATGCTTCTGGCTTCTTATATCCTTCTTCCTACCCTGTTACCTCTCAGTGACTCCTGCCTGCATCTGTGTGCGGACACACAAGAGACAGATGTTTACAGTAATTCCAGTAAACTGAGAGGAATTCTTCTGAAAGCTGCTTTAGACCAGAGATGTTAAACTAATTTTCACTGAGGGCTCCATCAGCCTAAGGACTGCCTTCAAAGGGCCATTGAAATCCATAGGTGGAGAATCTGTGCATGCAGAGGGCCAACTATATATTATTTTTTACATAGTGGTCGGTGCTCTTTAGTTTTCATCCAATTTGGGTCCCAAATGTTATTGAACAACAACTCCCATCACTTTTGATTATTATCTGCCATTCAGACTGAGAATGGGAATTGCAACTTAACAGCACTTGTGTCT